>NC_092035.1:2032082-2059582 GCF_042242105.1 Pempheris klunzingeri
AATCCAGTAAAAACGTCTCCTGTCCAAACCAGTCCGAAACTTTCTAACAAAAGGCGGCTGCACAGCCCACTCACTGCTGTCCTCTTTTTTTAAATACAAGTGAAATGGGTCTGGCTCGGGGCAGAGAAAGTGCTGACAAAAGCTCATCCCTGTGGCTTCAGCCTTTGAAACAACCTGCAGGAATTTGAGCGGCCGCTTTGATCTCGGGACGGGACATTAGTATTCTGCTCGGATCGTGTTTACACAGCTTGGAGTGACTCAGGAATGGATGAAGGTGCTGTGTGGACAGGCAGACTTGCAGTCCTGGGTCACATGTGAGAGGAAATAATCCTGAGCGTTTGTTTTAAGCTTTGCGAGGAACCAGGTGGGAGGAGTTCAGCGTATCAGGGTTATCCAGATGAGCTGTCAGTCACAAAGGCAGAGGCCGAACAGAGCCGGTGATGCTTTCTGAATCTCAGCGTGCGACTGTCTGAGGTGATACGACGCCACAAATATATACTGTTAGTTATTCATGACATACTGTAATGGATTAGGATCAACAGCCACTGGAGCATTTAACAGAAGGAAGAAAGAAAGGATGAAGGAGGGAGAGAAAAAGGACAGATGAGATATAAAGAGGGGAAGAGATGGAGGATATTAACTGGGAAAGAAAGGGGACAAAGAAGGATAGATGAAAAGGTGGTCGGGAGGAATGGACTTCAGAAATAGAAAAAAAAACACAGCGAGGGAGGAAGGTAGGAGAGCAGGGGGAGAAGTGAAGACAGAAAATAGGATAAAAGACGAGGGGAAGAGGGTTCAACCAACGGGCAGAGCGAAAAGAGAGAAAGCAGGACAGTAAGGGAAGAGGGAGAGAATAAAAGACAGGAGGAGAAATGAATGCAAAGGCAAAGAAAGAGAAAAACAAAGCAAGAAAGGAAGTCAAGGATGGGGGAGATGATGACAGGAAAGATGAAAAGAGAAAAAAGGAAATAAATATGGAGCAGCACAAATTAAGAAACAAGCAGAAGGAGGAAATAAGTAAGTGAAGGCAGGAAAAATGAAGGAAGACAGCAAAGTGAAGGAAGGAGAGAGAGAGAGAGAGAGATAAAAGACACAAGTGGGAAATAAAAACACGACAAGACAGACGAGAAGGACCGAAGCAAAAAGGAAGACAGGCAGAAGAAGAAGGGAGGAAAGGAAGGATGGAAAGGGAACGAATGAACACCAGGAAGTAAGAGAAGAAGGAAGGAGAAGGAAGGAAGGAGGGAGGGAGGAAAAGGAAAGATGTAGAAGTAGAGAAGTGAGGAGGGAGAGGGAGAAAAGGAAGGAAGAAAGGCAAGGAGGGAGGACAGAAAGATACAAGTGAATTATGGGAACAGAGAGGTTAAAAAAAGGAGAGAACAAAGACAGAATGGGAGAAGGATGGAAGACAAGAGGACAGAGAGAGAGAGGGAAGGAAGGAGGGTGGGAGTAGGTAAGGTAAAGTTAAGGGGGGGATAAGGAGGAGAAAGAAAGGAAATAAAGGTGGGCAGTAAGGAGGAGTGACGGTAGAGCGAAAGAACAAAAACACAGCAAGACGAACAGTAAAGGAGGGAAGAAGAGATGAAGGAAACAGGAAGTGAGCCTCGCCCACCTTTCCCTCCACAACTCTGCCTCTAATGTGAGCCACAGAAGTTAGAGACACTGAACCAGAGCCGAGGAGAACCAAGCTGTAGACTCTCCGCTGCTCTTTGTAAAGTTTGGGGCGACGTGGACGTTTCTGCGCTGCCAATTTACAGCTGCTCCATTTGCATGAGGAAGGCCGGCCGGCCCGGAGCCTTACTTCAGCAGACAAAAGTGCTAACAGCAGATGAATTAAAGGTTACCAACAATATATGATGAATGTCAGGCACATACAAATTACCACAGGAAGAAGAATAATGAAGGTTTTTTGCCGCCGAGCCAGGGGCCAGTCAATAATTAGAGGTGGCGCGGCCGCTGTCGCCGGCTTTCTGCAGCCTCTGCGGTTTGTCTCGGCTTTAATTGCTCAGGTTAAGATGGCCGCCCACGCCCGAGCCGAAAAAGTTCTTAACTCGTTTAAAGACAAACAGCGTGAAGATGCTTCTCATGAGAGGCTCAGATTCAACAGGATGCCCTTCAACAATGTTTTAAAGTTTCTTCATCTCGTCCATTTCGTGTTTACTTGAAGTGGAGCACGGGGGAGTTTTCTTTGATCCCAAAAAGAAAAAAAAAAAAAAAAAATTAAAAACAGTCCCAACCGTGCACGGGGAAGAAAGAAAAAAGGAGGAAAGTGCCACGAGTGGTTGACAGTCGGTGCATATTGGTTGTTTTTTTTGCAAGCAGAGAGACATAATCACACAAATAAGACATCAAAGATAGATTGAGAGTTAAAATATGCAGTTGAAAATTATTCAGATTGCTTTGGGATGGCGGGGAGAAAAATATTCCCTCAAAGTGTCCGACTGGATGAGATCAAAACTCTGTGATACCGTGAGACACATGCACGAATAAGAGAGGGAGCTTTCAGACATGTCCATATTTTTTTTTTCTCTTTTGGTTTCAGGGGCCTTGGCAGCTCCGGCATTTCATGTCGTGGTTCCCTTGACTTGAGGGGAATCCCTTTTTTTCCTTGTTTTTCTGGTCACTGGCATGCAGCTCGGCAGTATGTCGCTTCACAATGTGAACTCTTGTGCCCCGCAGGTTGGCAGAGGAGAGCGACACACACAAACCGGCTTGTGCCCGCGAGCCGCAGCCAAACGCTGCACCTGCGTCATGTTCGCTGGCTCCTTCCAGTCCGACCACCTCTCCACCTGTACGGCAGAGCTAGCAAACCTCCACACGCCAGGAGGATGCGTCAACTCGTGCGTCATGGAAATCTGTCTCTAGCAGAGGCAGCGACGGTCGAGTCCAGGTGGTGTAAATGTTAATGTGGAAACATGTTTGTGCAAATGTTAGACAGACACCAGCACGTCTGAATAACACTAAACACAATTCATTTGATCTAAACTACTCCTTTATCTCTAGAGCGGGCTCATTATAGACTAAAATAAAATAGACAATAAAGTGTTTAAAACAAGGAGAATATACATATATATATACATATATTATCCAATCAATACATATCATTTAACATCATTACAATATTCATAATAATTGTTTTCAGCTCGTTCTAAATGATTATTTTAGATTATTTGAATCCCAATATGATTGTGAGAGTCAATAAGACTTATACCTGTTTTTATGCCTGTTGTAATGCACTTTTTATTTGTATTTTTGTAAGATGACCTTGAGTGTCATGAAAGGCGCCCTTAAATAAAATGTATTATTATTATTAATGTTATTTGACACATTTTAAAACCCTCATTTTAGTCATTTAGACACCAGAACAAACATGTCATTACTCCATTTATGAACTTTAAAGGCTTAAATCGGCTCTGGAAACACCTGACCGCCAGTAAAGTCAGTTTATACAGCGTAAATTAAATTGTTTGGGCTCCAACAGTAATAGTAATAAGAACAGTTCGTCCACTGACATCATGGTGGTGATGACAGTATGTAGTCACACATGCAGAAGAATCATTTCTCCGGGTGAATGTGCTGTCGTATCTCCACTGAATCACTCCGTACTTCACTGCTCCACAGAAGCTTTGTGCCTCAGAAACGACAACAAGCTGCAAAATGCTGAAGAAGCTGCGAGTTCAGTGATGTTAGGGGACAGAAAGTTTCTCTTTGTCTGAAAGCTCTCAATGTGCCACAGAAAGACGAGATTCAAACGAGGCCCATCTCTCCTAATTAACACTTTGAAAGATAAAAGCAGTTTATTAAATCAATCAGGATGATGGTTGTTTGTGAATCCCAGCAGATAAGGACATTTGCATATTAACTTTGCAGTTCTAACCTACATTTGAGGATCTTCTGAGATTGTGGCCAGCTTCAATGTAAATATTTTCCCCTCACTGCTACTGTACACGTTTTAAAGTTTCATCGCTCGGATTCTCTGGTGGATTTTCAACTCATTAAAAAATAAAGAGATGGATAAATAAGCAAACATATAACGCAAACAGACAAACAAATGAATAAACGAATACGGATATTATGGCACTGGAGAGGCTCTGCCAAAAATTTGTGGCGAAGACGGGGCAAAACAATCTGCATTTTAACTTGCTGTTAGATATTTCCAGTTCAAAACTGGGCTTTAAATGAACATGAAAGCAACAAATAGGCCTTTAAAGAGTATTATATGTGCCCTGCAGTTAATCTGGCACATGCTAAAGAGCTCCTTCAATATGTTGTGCCAAAATATAACTTCCGTGTGAATCATGTAATTTTTTGATAATGTGTAAAGTGTATTAACTCGGTGTTGTGTTTGCTGTTTATTACAGAGTCTGAGCATTTTTAACAGTAAATACTCTTTAAATCTCCGTCTGTTAATAAACAATAATGTTTTAATTGAAGCACTGATAGCTGTGATTTTCAACATTTTTTCTGTCTTTGTCACAAACTAGTGCAGCAAACGTTGAAAAATAAAGACTGAGGCGCCTGTCGTGGGCGAAGCCCCGGGAAAACCTCCCCGTTTACGCAGCAATGTGCCATTTTGGACTTTTGGGATAACGAGATAACAAGAACCGCTCATTCAAACGAGCTCATACTCAACTGCAGCGTCCCTGAGCCCAAAGCAAAACACCTGCCGTGACGCAGGTGCAGTGCTAAACAACATTTTATGGCCTTAATGGAGTTGAAGCCCAGTTCACCGTCTAGGTAGAAGGTACAGAACCGACATGTCTCAGTACAGCAACCTGGGTTTGATCTTACAAGACCACAACATGACAATAAAGGTATTCTAATTGTATATAATATCTTATTTCTCAGTGAAATAAAAGCTCCATTGTTGCCTCTAAAATGTCTGAAATGGCTTTTGAACCACAAACAAAATCAAACAGCTTCTTATATTTTCATCTACTATTTTTTCCTTCATGCTCCTTTAAATACAAAACACTAAGAAAGTCAATACTATATATTAGAATTATGGGAAATACATAAAAAACAGGATCACATGCATGATGATTACTTTTCCTCTGGTGTGTTTGGGGGGTGACATACATCATGACTTCACCACAGAAGAGAGCAGACACCTAATATCTAATAAAAGGCTGATATTTGCAAATGAGTGAATCAGACTCATTCCGATTCCTTTGCTTTTGAAGTGCTTCTTTGAGTGAGACGTCCGCTGGGGAACCGACGTCTCATATCTCGTCATATCAAACCCTTCCTGCATCCTCCGTGATAACATTAGAGCATCGGCCGAGAGACACAGGCAGCCACAAAGAAGTCGGAGCTTGCAGGTATTGACTGGCCTCATACAGACACGGAGGAAGAAAGAAACGCTGGATCAATACCAGTCGTTGCTAATCCTAGTACCGACACAACAGCGCCATTGTGTTTCGATGGGTGGGCCACAGCTTCGTCAGAAATCTCCCCGCACAAAGGGTGCTGTTGCCATTCTTCGGCATCCGAAAGGGTCACGCCGGCCGCCGACTGCCGCACCACTCGATACCCGACTTACTGACCCACGTACGGGGGCCGCAAACGACAAATAAACGGGCACAAATCCTCAGCTGTAATCAGTCCAAGCTGCATTTGCACAGAAAAGCGGTGCAGATCTGAGAGCAGCTATCATCGCCCTCATCTCCAGCAGAGAATAGGTGAAGCGGTATTCCAGGGGAGAATAAAAAAAGGAAGTTGCTTTTTAATTGCAAAGGCTTGGATATTAGTTCAAAACCGCTCTCTTCATGCTTGGGAACACAGTGCCACGCTGCCTGCGCCCTCACCCAACACTTGTTTTATCTGCTTGCAGATTGAACTCACTTCACAGTAAAGAGAGGCCAATTAGGGTGCAAAGGGATTAAAAACACAGGGGAAAAAAGCTTTTCCATTTCTCTACTTTTGTGGTGGAGGACAGGCTATAGGATGAAAATACAAGAGGGGAAGAAAAGCTCAGCACTTTATGATCGTGAAATTAAAGAGGAAAACGAAGGTGTGAGCCTATTTCCTGCCAGTGGTCCCCTGAGAGGAAAGAAGTCCATCTTGTCTTACTGTTGGATATCATTAATCTCTGATGTTCACAGCATTCAGGCACTCGTTTTATGACGAGGAGCTACAGAGTTTTGGCTGAAACCATTTTCCCTTCACATGCCTCGTCTATTTCTTCCTACGTTAGTCAAGTAATGTGTTTCCCAGCATGACTTTCACCCTTTTCACCCCGCCTGAATCCAAATGTCCACCCTCTGAACTTCCCTTCTCTAAGTTTTGAGTGGCTCTGACAATGTAGACAAGATGACTGAGGACAGGTTCAGCATTGATATTACAGTTTGTGGTTCTTCTTCTCTTCTCTCTTATTTACAGTGTGAAACGGGGCCACATACCACATATGTACCTGCTTTACAAGAGTGTTTGAGGGTGAGTTTCTCCTTTTATAAGTGCAAATGATAATTCCGCAGCGCTGGTAAAGCATGCAGTGTAATGTACAAGGAGACCTGTGATTTACTTGGCCGTTTATTTCCTTCACGTAAACAGGCTGAGAGCTTCGGATCCGCAGGCCCGACCATTTATCCGTCTCTCCGAGTGGAAGCCCGGCTCTGACTTCCTCTAATAAAATGATTACCAATCTCTGGTAGTGGCTCACCTCAGATGCACTGTCCCCGGGAGATGTCCGAAGGATGCTATTAACCGGGCAGGAAGGGGCGGGGGAGACGTTGGGGGGAGGGCGGGCTTCCCCCAGCGAGGAGCATCTTTAACATAAGTGGAGATGAGTGTAACCGGATGGTGGAGGCGAGGGGGGTTTTCCCCAGGAATGGCGGAGAGCGGCAGGAAATCGATGCATTGTTTGTTTATTGGTCTGACCTCCGAACCTCTGCCTCCCCCCCCCCCACCACCACCTTCCTCTCGCTCTGTTCCCCTTTTCTCTCCTGTTGTCCTATTTTATCATCCGAGTTCAACACACTAGTGCATTTCCAATAACATCCAAGCACCATAGGAATGATGAACAAATGTCCACTCCATCCTTTTGGTTCCTGCTCTAAAACAAACCATCATCTGACCGTCCAGCTGCTGCACTTCACAACATCTTTATTTGTCTTTCTAAGTCATTGTCCCCAGTTTGGATCTTTTCCTGTTAAACTTGGGGGTTAACAGGCTGATCAATGAACAGTGAACTGAGATTCATGCTTAAAAAAAACAGCAAAATTCCCCTAAAAAATGTCAAAAAATGGCGAAACTATACCATAAGGCTGATGTGTAAATCTCTAGTGTCATGACTGGATGAGTAATACATATAAATCATGCAAATTACTTAACGTTTGTGAAGTTTTCCACATTTAAAAGTTCATGCATAGAGGTCACTGCAGTGTGCAGCTCTTCAAAACCTGTTTTCTTGGATATGCATGAGTTTTGATGACGTAGCTGCACATCAGCCGCTACAGTGAAGCTGCTGCATCATCTCAGACACTGACTGCTGCCCAGCGGGAAGCCAAGATGGCCGACAGACAGACAGACAGAAACACCAAGTTGCTCATTTCTTTCTGTTCAAACCCTCTAGAAAAAGAAAGCATGCAGGTAAGCAAAATACGGGGACATCAAGTAACATCTAAGGAGTCAGGCAATTGCTAAATTTTCCAAGTATTGATAATCACATGTCCATTGAAGTGTACATCATGCACCAGTAGCTAGATTTCAACTAATGGACATATTAATTAATAAATATTGGTGTAAAATTTGGGTTCAAATCTTAAAGATGAATAAAAACACTTCTGACTGAGGTTATCATGATTCATTCATTTTAATATTGTGTTTGTTGGTTCCGTGTTTCTCTATGGGAGGTAATGGGCTTTATGTAACTTGACTGCAGAATAAGCACGAGCAGCTGCATCTTGAGATAAAACCAGAGGATGAAGATGTCAGACTGTTTGACAGGTGATGATCCAAGCATGATTAACAAGGGTGTGACGGATTTTGTTGCAGTTTTGCTCAGTAAATCATACAAGAAAGATTCGTGTCACCTTTTCCACTTGCTACATTTCTCCCCACTTGGAGGTCAAATCTCTATATTCAGCTTCATCGTCGCCCTGAATCCAAAGGAAGAGAGATGAAAAAGGAGAAAACCTTGCCTTTACTTCTGTAAATGGAGAGAAAAACTTCCAAGATCCAGATATCTGGAACGAAAAGGTCACCCGAATCTTACGACTCTTAGTGATGCTAATGGGGCCTAATTTGAAATGGAATTTTATTCACATCTTGAAATCCAACAATGAGATTTCAATCAGATGTAGCAGTCACTTTTTACTTGCTTTAATGATAAGTAGGTCCGAATGCAGAGAGAAGGAAGAAAGAAAAAAAAAAAAAAATCCCCAAGGTGCTTTGACTCTGTTCTTTTATTAATGACTTGAGCCCTTTTGTGACCGCCGCAGAATCGTTTGATGAATCATTATCGTGGAGAAAATCATCACGACTGATCATATTAAGGGGGAACGCAGTTGTTTTGCAAGGCCTCCTCTCTTGTCCATTGTGAATTATTGTCATTATCATTAGCATGAAATGAATTCTGGCCTTTCAAAAGGGGAGCACCAGTATGAGTTAATGTATATTCATCCGTCGTCGGGCCACAGGCTTGTTTTGTCTGTTATTGTTGCTGCTGGGAGCAGCTTTGAACTCTCCTCCGTACGAGGACGCTGATAACTGCGCCTCGGCAAACATCAACCTTGTTTACATTAATGTCTGCAGACTGTTGCAGGTCGACTTGCGATCCATATCAATTGTGCGCCGGTGAATAAATTCCGCCGACGAGACATCAATGAGGGCCAGATCCGTATTACAGCAACATAAACAATACATTTGTGTGTGTGTGCTGCCACTGAGGGCATAATGGAGCTATATTTACTCATAACTCTAACATGGAGAGTCATGTGACTGGCTGCTCGGTGGGTTCGGGGGTTTACATTCCTCTCTGTTGGTTTTAATGTCACTCCGGCAGTAATGTGTCTGGTCTCCTGGCATCGGGGACATTTGGGGGACACAGAGCCCAATCGAGAGCAGCATCTGCAGCCTGCTGACTGAACGGGGCCCCCTCCAGCGCTACCTGGGCCCCGGCTGGGCCAGTAGCCACGAGCTGAGGAGGGGGCGGTTAGGGGAGCAGGGTGGAGGGGGAGGAGGCAGCCGCCATCACCGTGATCTGATTTATCCTCAGGCCGGAGACTACAAATGAGTACAGACAGCTTTTTCATAGCCAAAAGACACATTTGCATCCATGTGTGTGTTTGTGGATGTGTGCATGTGATCCGAGAGAGGGGGGGGGGGGGTGGTCACAAGATAGAGTATAGTTTCATAAACAGCTCAGTTTCAGCAACGAACGGCTGCACAAGAGTATGCAAGTATAAAGTGATGCATGTGTGAAAACAGTGATACGTGCACACTTTTCTAAAGTTGTCGATGCCTCTGACTGCTGCACGGCCATCCAAAGAGGAGAATAACATGATTCAGATTTTCATAAGAGGGTCTGCGTGTTTTTAGAAACACATAACAGGAATCGCTAAGTTGCTATTCTATGATCATTAAGCTGGGGTGTTTACAGATTTAATGCTACACCTCTGAAGTGAGCAGCACATTACTGCTCTTCGATGAAAGCTTTCATAAGTGCAGCTCTGCTCTTTATCGCTGCAAAAATATCCATCTTCTCAACTCATTCCTGTCTAGAAATGAGTCCTACAACCTTATTTTCTGCCTGCACAAAAAGAATATTCTCTCCTGCTTCCAGCAGAACAACACCAACGTGTTTGCAGACACTCGTTTCCAAAAACTGTTAAAACTAGAAAGTACAATACCAGAATCAAGACAAACTCACTGGCAGATTCTTTCACTTAAACAAAGAGCAGGCGTTTCCTGTATGTGTTCACGGACAAATGCAAACAGAAAAACTACGACAGAAAGATTTGCATTCATAGAAATCAGGTGCAATAAGTAATAAATGCACACTTTTTCTAACTATATTTACAGTTTGCAGCTATTTTTCTATCTTATCTTATTATATATTTGGTAGAAACGTGTCTGTTGATGACTCTGCAGTGTTGTTATTGGAGACTATGACAATAAAGCTCTTCTGAACCCTCAAACCTGCATCATCTAACTAATAAGGAGACTCTGCAGGCAGCGTCTGTTGTTGCATGAGACACTACAGTAGCAATATGAAAGTGGTCCGTCCACATTCAAACTAACGAACAAAGGGATTTTATACTAATACTGTCAATTTCTCCACTCGGTCTCCAACAGTTGGTGACCGGAGGTGAAGTCAGGCTGCAGACCTGAGAGCGCTGAACTTTCCTGTAATTATTCTGCGCTCGGGTCAGCTCTGGACAATATGGTAGCCATCTGTCGGCATCTGTGCTTTCTCCCACTAATAGACTGAACCCCCCCTCCAACCCCTATCCACCTCCCCACCTTCCCTGCACACCGCAACCCCCCCTCCCCCCCTACACCGGACCACCACCACAGCCCGGAGCTAGCGGAGCCGGGGGTGAAACGCTAAGCAGGTCACATGTTGTCTTTCAGCCATATTTGGGTCAGGCCTTTGGCACTGGATGAGGGGAGGCTTAATGCACGGAGGCAATGGGTAATAATCCTCCCTCCAACACACACACATGCACTGCATGTTGGCCACACACACATAGACATGTAGATGAATAAACAGACACATACTGTACTCATATGACTTCCCTGGATGCTATTTTGCCTTACAGGGCGTGAAATTCCTCATTTTTCTTTGATATGATCCTAATTCAGGGTTCATTTAAATTCTCAGAAGGGAACTGCGTACTTGAAATTCAAATTTCAACAGGCAGGATTGTACACTGGCAAAAAACAGAAGCTAACAGCAGCTTTAGCAGAGCATATGTTGCATGGAACATATGTTTGGAGCATATGTTTAACGCCAGAGGAAAGAAGGCGCCCACGTGTCGAGGATCACAGGTAGACGAGATCTTAAATACAGAGCAAAGAGACAGTTGAATGTGAAATCAGAGCGTGAAAAAGCAGTCTGTGTTCATCCAGTTCGCCTGTTAAGAAGACTGAACTTTCCTGAGCTGTGAGGCCAAACACTTGCATCTAATATTTTGGGAAATGTATGCAAAACCGGACTGCCAAATTTGCTCCTTCCATTAAGATTAGGTCACGGCACATATATCTTGGTGGCCTCGAACGGCTGGAAATGTGTAAATTTAATACAAAAAGTAAAAATATGGAAAAATAAACTCTTTTATCAGGAATTCATTAGGGGAAAACTCAGGGCGTTGTATGTTTTTTTCATGCTGTGTGAAGTTCTGGGGGCAGAGGCCGAGTATGAAATGTGATCAAATTTATAGACGTGGCAATTTGTACATTTGCATCAAACTTGTGCGGGGACGTCTGACAGTAAATGGGATGACGTCTGACACGTTTGCTGCTGGATTTCGGCCCCCTCATCAGCACCACTTGGCTCCCGCCCTCAAAGAAACGGCGACTAATGAAGAAAACATTCAAATTCCAATTGAACGAGCAAATGAGATGATGGGTGCGCGGCACACACTGGTGCACCGGATCAGCAAAAACAAGAGGCAAAATGAGGGTGAGACGCCCGAGAGGTCACAACAAGTCAAAGTCAACTCCATCAGGAAAAGTGGCTGCGTGTCGGCCATGTTTGCTGCCACTGCTGCTCTGCAACATTCATCATGTACTGCAATCTAGTTTCCACAAAACACTTACTGTATGATTTCTTGAGCAGTGACACATTTGCACTTTTCTCCTTCCTCTTTGCAATCACACTAATTGCTTTCACATATGACTTTTGGCTTCTTTTCCGGCGCAGAAAACTTTTAGTATGATTCTTATCTCAAAGCGCAGTCAGGCAGGCGTCAGATTTGGCTTTTTGAAGCTCCGACGTTATGACTTCATCGCGGTTAGAGCTGCACTAGGTCTCAAAAGAAACTAATGGGAAAGACTTCAGAACAGATGCTGCTTTCAGAGGTAACTTGTGAGGATGTACAGACGGCTGGAAAACTAAAGGTAAAGCCTGAATTAATGAGTGCAGAGCCGTTACAGGGCAAAGGTCCCGCTGAAAGGTCCTGCTGAATCGTTTGATGAGTGTGGAGATGATTGTGTGGGAGCCTTTGGAGCGATGTGTATGTGTTAGAAGAATGATGCTCCTGCCTCCAGAAGACTTCCAGACACTTTACTGGGAGGTTTTTTACTTTCACTTGTCACTCATCTGTATTTGTCAGAGGAAATCCTATACAAATTATGCTTATTGTTCAAATGTTTCTGGTCTCAAGAATGAGGTTGCTAGGCGACTGGCAACATAAACGTTACCATGTCTCCTTAATGTTTTTGTTTTTTTTTTCCTTCCACAGCTGTGTTTAAAATCGACAAATGAATTGATAACAAAAGGGAAATTGCACCTGATGGTAAAAGGAATTCCTGAGCCTGCTACTTCCTGGATAATAGATAACTTCACTCACGTGACAACACGCTGGTCGTTATTTATCATTTGACACGAAGCAAGTGAGCAACAACAATCGCATCCTCAAGAGAGAGGAAGTAGTCGAGGTACAGCAGCTGATCTGAGGAGCATTTCTGATAAAATCCCTGGTTTTCTGGAGCATTAATGCTGGTGGAACATCCTGATCAACTGTGTTTGCTAAACTAGAAAACTGTGTGGATGTCATGACGCATATGAAATGCCTATATTAGGTATTAAGGTCAAATTCATTTAGGTAAAATCACAATATTCCTGTTTGCATGAAAAGCAGAGCTGACCTTCTGACCCCATCCAGTCAAAAACAGTTTTATGTGCACAGGTATGAGAAGATTTCAAGCAAAAACTCCCACTCTCATGAATAACCTCTCTGCCTTCCTCCCCCCCCCGTGCTTACATATCTGCATGCAAATAAAGTAGAAAAGAAGAAAATGGTGAACAGGCGAGGCTGTGCTTATCATCAAAAAAAAAAAAAAAAAGAAAAAGAAAAGAAAGAAAAGCGCTTCGTCTCTGAGAAGTTCAAAACCTCATACTTCTCCCCTCCTCCTTCCACCTTCACCTCCTCCACCCTGTTCATTCCCCTCTCCTAAGCACATTCAAATGTGCAGGTTTGTTTTGGGGATAAAGTCCTCTGCTTTGATCAGCGCTAATTAGACAGCCTGTGCTTTCGTTCGCTACCTATTAGGGTTGGGTAGGTTATCGCCGTCCTAATCTCTGGCCGGTAGCCAGGCGAGGGTGCTGCGATCCTTAAGGAGCCCCCTCAAAGCCGTCTAAGGTGAGGAGGAAGCGTGATGAAAGGGCCGTCTCCTTTCAGAGTAGATCAATACGCTCCTCTCCTTTGCCTATGGGGGATCAAGAGTTTGAAACGCAAAGGGGTTTTTTGCATAAAGATCCAAACAATGGTTCACAAGACAGTTTTTTTCTCTCACTCTCTTGCTTTATGCTTTATACTTTCTCCCTCCTTGCACTTTTTTCTGCCTTTCCTTAAACTTTCCTCTCCTGGAAGGAGGAGTGGGGCTATTTAATGAAGCTGGAAATTTTGATCGTAGCGGTTCAAAACGCCTGCAGGAGACAAACAACCAAAGTTACAGTCATTTCTCTTTGGAGCACGTTTAGCCCTTCCTCGCTGCATGGCACAATATGTTGCTCTAGTTGCTCATATGTAAGGATTCACTTACAGATTCTCCAACGCTGTTTAAAGTAAACACATGTCACCACTCCGCCAGACGTGCATGCTATGTTTAGATAAACAAACGTATGGATTCTCAGATATTGTGTAATGCTGCTTTAATACTCCACAATATAGATGGAGGCATTTAATCCTCTGCTATTTGTTTCATACTTCATGCATGCCTCAGGAAAGCTCAACTACGCCCTTCTAGTTTGTTTGGTCAGTTCTGCCTAAACAACTAATTAGGGATTAAAAGAGACGTATAACCAACAGAGTACACAATGTCAGCATTTTAGTCTATTTATGAGGAAGTGAAACGTGCTGAGAAACTTTGTGTAAATAAGCGTGATTGTTTGAAATCCACACTGGAGCTAAACTTGACTCGAGCACTACTTCTTCCATCTGACAGAGGCAGAGATCCATGAACCCTCCCTGTAGAGGAAGTGATCCATACAAATGAAAATTAATGGACAGTATTTGGCTGTTTGACCCCAAAAAAATAAATTATTGCAGCTTGAAGTGTGTGGTTTTATTTGCAAGGTAATTTATATTACACACAGCGGTCTTTTAAAGGGCTCGACTCTTGCAGGTGAAAGTGGTTTGGGAGGAGCTAACCGGCTCGATTTGTTATCAATATCTGATTAATTGAGCTCTAACAGGACATGTTTCATGATTTAATGTGTCAAGAGAAGAACGTCTAAGATCAAATATGGCTTCAGTATGCTGTGTGGTTTTATCTGAACAGGCATTTAATTGGAAAAAGGCAGAATTCACCTACATGCAGACTTTCTGCTTTTCCTACCAGCTCCCGTCACTCCTTCACTCCTTTCTTCACTATTTTCACCACGATTATGTGACCCCCTTTTTTGCAAGTAATTTCCCCTGGATTAGAAAAAACAATCAATCCAATCAAGACTACGAGAGAAAGGAAGGAAAGAAAAAGAGAGATTTGAGTGGAAATCTCTCCAGAAGTTGTTGGGCGTTGCGGGAGAAGAGAAGAAGGAGCAATCTAGAGGGCCGGCGTATATTTCCCTCTCAAGTAATTCATTTATGTCTTCAAAACTCTTTCAGAGACCAGAGTTACTGTGCCTTTGTTGTGCTTTAAAAAGCTTAGCCGGTCTCTATGAAGAGAAGCAATGAGAACACTTTAGAAAAAGCTACAAAGGGAACGGACGGGCGGAGGAAGAAAGAAAAAGTGAATGGCACCACTGATAAAGTTGAGCAAATTAAGTCATTGACCTGCGGTGGAGATTAATAGCAAACAAGGTGCCCCAGCTTCACAAGTAATGAATATTCTTCAAACGGCGTGCTGGGGGAATGGGGGGGCGGCAGATAGGGCTGACTTGATGCGGATGACATTGAAAGTTGCGGAGAACAGAAAAATTCTGTCATTTTTCATTTGTATGCAAATTCGGCTGTTACACAAATTAACCCCTGAACCCCGGTGTCAGTCCTCATCTTGGGTGGATGCCGGCCCCCCGCCGGGGCCCCGCGGCCGCTATACCCACCCACGCTTCCCCTCCTCAGGTCAGTGGCAGCTTTAAACCCCATTCCAGAGGGAGAGTTGAGTCACAGCTCCGCCCCTTTTGTTTACTCCTCTCATTTGGTGGCGTGATGACCTCATGGCGAGAGAATCTGAGACCACTTTACGGCTAAAAGTCACGTTTGATGCCAGCTTTGGCTAATATGGTCATCAACACCCATGAAACTCTGAAGAGTCGATGAAAGGGCAGATACAGTCGCGATATCCGGCGATTTCTGCAGAATTCGACTAATATATCAAATGTTGTCGTGCTACAAGACACCATTCATCCGTCTAACCGAGGCACCACAGGTCAGCCTCTTTTCTTCTGCTGGGTTCCTCTCACCAGGCTGGCACGATTAAAATGCAAAATGCCGGCTGTGCAGCACCCACCTTGGCCGAAGCTGCCGCAGCTAATCGCTCCGCGTGGCTTTAAGGTGGACCTCCGGGACAGGGAGCAAATCCTGCTTCACTCTGCAGCTGCTGCACTTTACTGCATCTCCCTGCAAATGGAAATAACGCTCAGTTCAAGTCAAGGGGATAAGCCTCAGCTAAAAAAAAAAGTACAAAATACTAGCTTCACCAGCCACCTTAACCTCTCATCACGAGTTGGTCCAACAATCAAATATAAAAAAATGTATTTGAAAACACACAGGAACTCTGCTAGAGGCTCTAAAACTGCCATTTTAGAAGGTTAAGACAGTCGACAAAGAAAAGCTTCCAACCCAAGAATCCTTTTGCCAGTACAGTAAATACATTATAATATTGAATATTAAATCTTCTATGTACCAATATTATCATCATGATAAGCGATGCAGCCAGTACCTCATCCTAAAGCTTTGTTAAGCCACTGTTCTTCTACAGTTTTGGCCACTTGTAGATTGCCGTCTACATGTAAAGCGTAAAAAAAAAAAGGGTGAAATGTGTTTGGTAAGAAAAGTTGGCTTGGATGGTTTATGGCAGTTTATTGGTCCGTCACTGGAGCCCGATTGAAAATGTCACAAACGCAATAAAGTCATTGTGTTTTAAAGCTAATTCGAGGGCCGAGTGCTGCTCCTACATCTGTGTATTTATCACAGTGTTGGTAAAAGTGCGGCTCTGTCTCTGTCCCTCTGTGGTGTCAGGAAGGAGGAGGCAGCCCTAAACAAATTTCACCATCTGCGGAGGAAGATGGCAGCCGCGCAGTGATTGACCCCTTTAATTGATGCGGCTTTAATTATGATAATCGCCTGCCAGAGTTGCTGTTGTTTCGTTTTCCCCGGCACCCCCCCCCCCCCCCCCACCGTGTCCCTTTTTTTTTCAGCGGTGTTTCATATCCTGGCATCCGCGAGTGCAGGTGTCCTACAGATGTTCGGTTGCCTCCCCTCGACGCCGCGCAATTTGTTAGCTGCTAATCATCAGCCACCTTTGCATTACGGCAGTGACACGCGCTGATATGCTGAACTGAATCGAAAGGGGATGTTACACCGGGTCACCGGAAACCTGCAAGCGTAGGACTCTGGTTTCCATAATGGCAAACTGGATCTCCCTCAACCACACATGAATTCATTTACCAACATTTTTTGTTTTATATCATATAATTAGCAGTATTTAAATTCCATGTTTCAGAAATACAAAACTGAAATATGTAAATTCTACTTGTAACCATGTCGCCATGTCGAGCTGTAAAAGTAACTAACAGGACCAACAGTTTTGCCGTTGCCAGAAACTGTAGACTTGATGTTCACTGTAATCACACTAGTGGGTGTCAAGAATCTGCTGACTGACTCTCTGTCAAGTCCCGCCCCTCGAACACAGACTGGCCAATCATAGCGCAGCATCGGGCAGCGCCGACCAGGGTCCTACAACTATACGGCTGTGCTCCACAGACCCTCATGCCATCGCCGGGTGTCGTGTGATAATCTGAAACTCAGCAGAAACGCACACATGACTTGTAATCAAGACACTAAAGCGTCCAAAGCTCCTGGTGTGGTTCCTTAGATCACCACAACAGTCAAACACACAAGAATACTGTCAGTAAAGACAATCATTTATCATTTTGCCTTAAAGATCACGTCTTAGTTTGACTCTAATCAGTGTTGCACCACTTAACATGACTTACACTGTCATGTGAATGCTGATGTTCTCTCTGTAATAAATAATAAAAACTATTTCTAGTGTTCTTTCTGAAATGTCTGCTCTGGATCTGCTGCTCAAAACATCATCGTGGACATTTTTACAGACGAGATGTTTCTTGTTTTAGAAATCTGGAACTTGAGCTTCACATTCCCAAAGTGAATTCTCTACTTTTTGGACTAAAACTCTTTAAATTCTGTTTACACTGAAACTTTTGCGGGAGGGAACCCCTCCCAACACTACAGCACGGTGGCAAGAGCAGTGAGTAAAATGGGTTTAGACAAACAAACAAACACACACACACACACACACACACACACACACACACTGAGCGGCCACCAGTGGCTCTGCAGTAAGTTTCCCTTCAAAGGATCCCCTCAGGATAGACTGTGTGCGAACATAATCCAAGGCCCCTTTGAAGTGCACACTTGAAATGTCTTTTGGCTCGGCTGCTGCGAGTGGCATCTCAGCCCTTTGGGTTATTGGAGACGAGAAGCGCTCCTCGGCCGGCTCGAGGTGGAGAGGCAGCACCTGGTGGTCCCTGCTGCCTCTCCTCGCCACATTTCACACATTTAAAGTACACTGGGTGCTCGTCTCCTTAGCCGCCTCGCGACCGCAGCCAAGAGGTATAAACGGTGCTCTCGTTTTCTGCCGGATAAAGCACGAGTACATTTTGGAGTGGATTTTAATAAATCCAGTGTGGCTTTGTCGCACAGTGGAGTTTGACTTGTACACACATTTCTCTGCAGGCGGAGCTGCTCTGAGGGCAGGAGGAGGCCTAATCTCACTGGTGGGGTTAAAGCCACATGGGCGGAGCCATTTTTAACACCATTTTTAATGGATGAGCAATATTAGACCCACCGAGGAAAACATCGAGAACTTCGTAAAGCGAAAGATAACACGACGGATGTTAGCGCTTTGCTAGTGACTGACCCAACCAGCTCCATTCATACTGGACACTTCTGCAGGTCTACTGTAGCGTCCTGCACGGTCCAACTGGAAATGATGTCAGTAGAAAGTACAACAGAAAAACAGCAATGGTCTATTTTCTGTTCAGCTCTTAGGAGAATCAACCCTGAAGCTGTTCAGGAAACCTGAGATGTGATTCGATCCCGAGAGCTGCTGACCTGCTGACACTGAAACATGTGGCAGGTTTTACTGACTGTTTGGCTGCTTCAGGACTTCAATAACATCCAGGTACACGTTTGGGACAGACGACCGTCAACGTAACAGCAAATAATAAAGGGAATAAACATCATGAATGCATCTATATATCTATCTATCTCACATATTTCAAGTGAATGAAGCAAAACCTCTACAAATTAAAACTTTCACCACAATTTGTTGTTGTTGGATTTGAAAATGGGACGTTTCCGTTTTTAAAAGAAGAGCAGACGCGCTGTGCTGTGCTGTGCTGTGCTGTGCTGTGCTGTGCTGTGCTGTGCTGTGCTGTGCTGTGCTGTGCTCGGCCCATTTGTTATTCATTCCTTTAAAAAAAGAAAATGACAGAGTGGCCCTTTAAAGGGGAGAATTTTCCTTGTAAAGACTGAAAAGTGCTCACACAGCGATGCCACACAGCAGAGCAGCTGAGCTTTACTGCACTTCTTATTAAATTTATAAGAGAGATGCTGTTTGAGATGGAGAAGAGCAGCGACGTGGCGGACGACTTTATGGAGTCGTTAGTTGTCGGCGTCACACGGCTCGAGGATTCTGGCGAACCAGTCTAGACCTCAAACACACACATGTTTTCTTACTTTGTTTCTCTTTTGTTACACACAGACTTCTGACTGTCTGATTAGATTCCTCAGTTCATCTAAATGTTATCAATCAGGTGCAAAGCCCAGATCATGCTGTCATATTGGCTGAGTGTATATATGTGAGGAAAGTGTGTGTGTGTGTGTGTATATACATTTGTGTGTGCGCCCGGCTGCGTGCGCCTGAGTCTTCTCACCATCTTAAGACTCCTCTCAGCAGAGGCGAGTTTCCAGGAGGAAGCGAGTCGTGACCCTGAAGTCCATCACGGCGATGGGGGGATTGAGCAGAGCGCCGCGGGCTGCAGAGATGATCGAGGAAGTCACTTTCATGCTCGGCTCCGCTCGGCTCTCAGGAAAAAAAAAAAAGAGAGGAAAAGCACCACCAGGCTGGACGCAGGGAGAACGCTGAGGGAAGACAGGGAGAGACAGAAACAAAGGAGGCCAAATATTTAGAGAAAGTATTTTCCTTCTTAGAAACAATACTACATTTTGTGATTGAAATAATGGAGAAGGGCCTGTCATCTGTCATCGGAGTCATTTAACAGTCAGGATAGTATATATGGTCTCCAATAACAAGTCAAATCCAGCATTTATTCTCAATATGTTGATGTAGTTTTACCTATAATCATACATTCCTGCATGTTCCAGCTGCAAAGTGCGTACTAGTGAGGCCACATTCAATGGGAATATATGCTTCACACATAAATAACAACTTACTTATGCACAAAAAACGAAGAAGAAAAGGTTAGTTTGGTTTTATTGTAAGCAAACATCACCGCCTCCTCTTATAGATTCACATGATCGGTCTGTTTCTGTATTTACAGGCTGGATAAAAACATCACATTCATGCCCACAAAGCTCCACACAAATAGCACAGAGCAGTCCAGCCCCTTACTAGACTAGTAGTGAACGTGGTGAATTTTAGGCCGTAATATCCCTTTAAGATGGTGAAAAACTTCATAGCATTATTTTGTAAGAGTAGGTATTTCTTTTTTTCCGAATGGTGGATATCTTGGTTTGGAACCGATCACATGATGACATGTTTTCTAAATCCTCTGCCCTCCCTCGACACAGTTTTGAGGAGAAGTCTGCACAGAGGGAAGGAAGAAAGAGAGACAGTGTATGTGAGTGTGGTCGAGGCAGCCGGTGGGAGATTAGCAGAGTTTTCTGCGAATGATCCTCGCCGACTGGCCAATCTGTTCAGCCGGGGCCTCGAATTCACGCAGACGGCGCGAGTAGTGACACCAACTGCTGCGACAGAAAGGGAGAGCGAGCAGGAAGTTCCATGGCACGCCGCCCGTCACGTGACCGGTCCGCATTTGGTCGCTGTCCAGCCATCTGCTTTTTTTTTTTTTTTCCTCTTTCCTTCTCCGTCTTTACCTCCACTGGTTACGCCGCTGTTGTCTTAGACCCCACCCCCCCTCTCTCTAGGTGGCGTCCAGGTCACTAGGTCACATGTCCTTTTAGAGAATATACAGACACGACGCTCCCCCCTTTGGTCCAAAGTGGTGAGCAAGGCACAAGCAAAACTTTTCCTGCTCACTATTCCTCTCAGTGTTTTATTGCTCTTACTTACATCACCTCCCCATATGCTGCATGTAATGAATGACGTGTGCTAGTGTGTCATGCAGATGACTCATGTTGCTCAGGTTGTTTGTCTCAGACTTCAGCTCCAGGCGGCCGGTTTGTGAGGAACCTGAGACCGTCCTCTCTGGACAGCACCCAAGTGTGACGACACACCTCCAAGAACCGGCTCAGGAAAAATCTCTCTGCTGTGTGGAAACACCTTCAGGAAGAGATTAAACCAAGCTGGAGCCACGACGACTGACAACACAGGGTCAAACAATGCAAGTAGCTCACAAACTTATATTCCGTTCATCAGGTCCGATGATGAGGCTCTTTTAGCATCATGTGAGCTGAGATTTGAACTTGTCGTGGTGTCCCTGCAGCTCCATGCAGGACCCATGTACTTTCCTAAACCCACACCGACAGTCTGTTATTAGCACCAAACAAACTCCTCTTTGCTGACTTCACAGTATCTGTCAAAGTAAACTGTAGGTACGAGCGTAGGTGGGGTTCAAGGTTCACCTCCCGCCTCTGAACTCCAATCCCAGATGATTTGGATGGAGCCTCCACACTCTGACACGCTGAGTCAGTATTGGTTTAGTGATTTGCACCGTGTTAAATGAAGACAGTGTCGGCTACACAGAATCCATATGGAATATAAAAAAGTAAATGATTCAGCACAGATAAAACTGTAAGACAACAAACATAATTGCGTTTCGATGTCAAGCCTCTTTGCGCGGCTTTCATATCCCGGATCATTTGCCTGCATCGCTTTGGAACAGAACTTGTTTCAAACGGCTGCCTTTCTCTCCAATATTGTGCTAATGCATTTAATTTAATGTTCGCAGACGCCGTAATTGGTATAATATTGCTCTATAATACGTTGAAGGAAACCTTAGCATTAAGCACTAAATTGAAATTTTGAAGCGAACGGTGAAAACGACTGTGGGGGCAAAGAAACCCCATTAAATGTAATTTGTTCTGCATGGCTGTGGGGGTAATGGTTACCGAGACACTCCTTTATTAAGTCGAATAGGTAGCGAGGTAGCTTCGGATTTGCTCTCTCTCTCTCACTCACACACACACACACACATGCACCCACACACACACACACACACACACTACAGGCAGGCGTTATGCTGTCGACACACTGTTAGTGGCAGTATTCAGTAAGGTGTAAGCTGTCGCCTGCTGTTATTCCAGCCACAAAGGGAGCGTTGAGCAGGAGTGCTGAACATCCAAACACACACACACACACACACACACACACACACACACACACACACACACACACACACACACCTTGTTCTTGTCCCTTAATACCACTTATGTATCTAAGGTGAAGCTGAAACTGTGGAGACAGAAGAGGAAGAAGAAGATGGAGGGAGGAGAAAGAGGAAGAGAACTTTAGTTGCAGAGGAAGAGCTGGGAAGAGTAGAATGACAAGAAGGGAAGGGGAAAAAATGGAGAGGAAGAGGAAGAGAAAGAAGAGGAAGAGGGGAAGAGGGGTGAGGAGTGTCTGGTGGAGGAAGAGGAGCGTAGTGTAGTGGAAAATCGCTATTTGAAATAAAATCAAGCTCGGTACAATGTCAAACAAACTGAACTCTTTATTATCTTGCGCAAGAGAGTCAAGTCATCCACACCACAGGAGAGTGAAGGAGTTGACTGGCACAAAGAGATATCAGACAGAATATTATAGGCAATTGGGCGTATCATAAGCACAAATGGTTTTCTTCCTTATAAGGTAAGAATCTAAGTAAAACATAGCATTATAAATCACAGACACAAAGAGCGACAATAGCCGAGGTAACTCCCTAATTTCTGGTCATCCTCCCCAACGCTAAAATCAAGGTGGTTTCCTGTTTTCTGATCAAATGCCCTCAAACTCAACTCCAGGTGTTTTCCTGTTTTCGCCATGTCCTTTTCTTAGGATCAGTTGCAGGGCAGATATATACATTTGGCATGTTTCAGTGTTGTTACACTTGTGCTTTCAAAGGTCATCAACAACTAATTGTCATTTCAGTATTTTTCCATCACATTTGACAAGTGGGAGATAAGGAGGGGGGAGGCAGGAGAACAAGGAGGAATGGAGGGAGAGGAGAAAACAAGAAGAGAGAACAAGTGAGAAGGAAGAGGAGGGATGAGGAAGAAGAGTAAACAGGACAACAAGGAGGAAGAGGCAGAGGGGTAAGAGGATAAAGGAAATCTGAAACCTGGGAGGAGTGACAGCAGAAGAGGGAGAAAATAGGAAGAGAGGAGATAAAG
This sequence comes from Pempheris klunzingeri, assembly GCF_042242105.1. Taxonomy (NCBI): domain Eukaryota; kingdom Metazoa; phylum Chordata; class Actinopteri; order Acropomatiformes; family Pempheridae; genus Pempheris; species Pempheris klunzingeri. The sequence continues at coordinate 2,055,008 of NC_092035.1, forward strand.
GAGGAGGAGAACCTGAAGGGGGAAAATGAAGGTAGAGACATAGAGGAAGAGGATGATGGGGAGAGAAGAAAGGAGGAAGAGAAGGAGAGGAGGAAGAGTACAAAGAGAAAATGAGAACTGGGAAGAAGAAATGGGATTAAATAGAATAGGAGGGAAAAGGCAGGAGAGGACAGATATGAAGAGGTGGCTGAAGGGGGGTGAAAGGAAGGAGAAAAGAAGAGGATGAAGGGAGGAGAGAGGGGGAGTAGACCCTGAGGAGGAAGATGAGGTGCGGCAGAAAGTGAAAGGAGAAGACGAGGAGGAAGAGGAATGGGAAAAACAAGATATGAGAAGAAGAAGGAGAAGAAGAAAAGAGGTGAAGTGAAGGAGGAAAGGGGGGGATTGTAAAAAGAAAAAGGGGGAGGAAGAGGAAGAGACAAAGGAAGGGAAGAAGATGTAAGAGGAAGAAGACAAAAGAAGGCCATTAGAGGGGAAGAAAGGAAGGAAATGAACAAAGATGGAGAGAAAAGGAAGAGCAGGCAGAGGAAGGAATGGGAGAAAGGCAAAGAGGGTGCAGAGGATTGAAAGGAAGGAGGGAGACGCGGTGGGGAGGGAGGGAGGGAGGGAGGGAGGGAGGGGGTGTGACGGCATAATATGAGGAGAGATGAGGAGAGAGAAGGTGAAGAGGCAGGAGAAGAGAGGAGGTCCCAGCGGAGGACGGGAGATCAAACACGGACTCTAAGTCAAACTCCGCTGAGAGATCTTAAACCTCCTTTGTAATTGGAATTTAAAAAGTTAATACAAAGACGCTCCTTCAGTAAGATGTCTTTAGCAGATAGAAAAAATACTCGACGAGGACTTTTTTTTTTTTTGTGTCCCGCCCCAGTGATGTTTGAAGCAATCACTTCCCTTCAAGCTGCAAAATTAAAGGAGATTTGCTCCTTCTTTGGAGGAAGGATTGTCAGAAAAATGAAAAGAAAACAAATCAGAGGTAACACATGATGCAGTGGTTTTATAAAATAATTATTTTATTTTATTTGATACTAATATCTAGGGAAATGTCATGTATTTATTTATTTTATTATTTATTTATCTATTTATATGTATTTAATTTTTATTTAATTACCTTTTATTTATTTGTTTTTATTTATTAATTAATATATTTTTTTTTATTTTATTATTATTATTATTATTTTATTTTTTATTGATGGACACCAGATGCATTTACAAAATAAAAGTATTTACAACAAAACAGCAGGAACACAAAGACACAAAGAAAAACAAGTAGAAGAAGAAGGATGTTAGGACAAAGGTCATTTCCCTACATTTCCCAGAATGCCACACAACAACCCCTAGAAAAGTGGCGCAAATGTGCAGCATCCATGCAAAAGGTCGTCGTCAGGAGGAAGAACCACCACCACTGACAGCGTTCTCCGTTTGACTCACTATTTTTCATGCAGCTGAATTATTGAAGGCACCAAACAAACACGCGCTGAATATTAACGGCCACGTTTCACATTGTGGTTAGTTTTTCGGTGGGTCTCGTCAGGAGCGTGAGGGAGGAGGTGGGACGGCGTGCAGCAGTGGGAGCCGCAGAGTTTTCGCTCGGCGGAGGAACAGATGGGAGAAACTCGCCAGGGGAGGATGAATTCCGGTCAAAAAGAAGGTGATAGCAGAGCGTGACCGCCAACATGTCCGCCGCTTACTTCTCCCTCTCTGTCTCTGTCCTCCTCCCTCCCTCCCTCCCCCTTTCTCTTTTCCTGATTTGCCTCCCCTCTCGTTCATTTCTCCACCTTTCTCATCCCTTTATTTTTCTCTCCTGTTCTCCATCTTCCTCTTTGCTCTGTGTGGTGGCTTCAGTCATCACATCTCATCCATTTGGGTGTGTGGAGCCTTCATTCTGGTTTATATGTGATGGGGAAGGCTTTGGGAGGGAGGGAGGGTGGAGTGAGTGAGGGAGGGAGGCTGAAACCCCGGCCAAGCCCCCCCCCCATGTTAACCACAGAGATCTTGATAAGTAACAGGGGAACGGCAAATATATTTATAAATGTGTCTGTGAGGGATATTTGGCTCTGGGATACTTTCAATATTTGCACAAGCCTTTTATGTAAGTGTGCAGTTCACCAGCATCGCTTTTTTTCCATATGAAACTATCTGAGCTTTGCATTTTTTGTTCATTTCTGATGAAGTTGGCCGGTTTCCAAACTCCTGAAAGTGAGATTTGCAAGGCTTTTTATTCTTTTTTTTTTTTGTTTTCTTCCCCTCATTTTGCTTATGAGCCTTTTCAGCGGCTCCTGGCCAAAAAACGCACAAAGTCCCCCCCCCCCCCGCTGAAAGCGGTGGTAACGATCAGGAGCCGACCGACACCCAAGGCGTGACTTCTTCACCCGGAAAGTTTGTGGGAGGCGGATCGTTAAGATGAATGAGAGACCGAACAGAGAAACTCAAATGACAGTAAAAACTAAAAACGCAGCTCGATGAAAGAAAGAAGTTTGACTGACTTCCATCTCGTCCAGGAGCTTTTCAGCCTGAAAAATTGAGTGACATCAACTCCCGGCGTAAAACGAGACATTCTCCTGCTGTTTAAAAGGACATCAGGTAACAGAGTGACAGAGCGGATCCTCTGTCTCGGAGAAGAATGAGCAAAGTGAGCGGATTGTATGTGTGCCGAGTGGGTGTGTGCAGAAAACACAAAGAGCGACTCGAGATGCGTTTGAAGGCTTTTCTTGTCCTGCCGACAGGTGTGGCCTCCGTGACAAGTCGGCATCAATCACTCGGTGACAGTTTTACCCGATGTCCATGAACATTTCTAATTTGTGCAGACGATAAAGAGTGTGCACAGTAACAAATAAGGAGTATAGTATATATATATATATATATACACACACAGACATGTTACTCAGGTGATTTCCCCCCTAATTTTCCCAAAGTACAATGATGAGCAGCACTTTAAAGCGACGTGACAATGACATCCGCCAACATTAATCAACAACAATGTACTGAAGAGGGAGGGAGGAAGGGAGGGGGTTCAGTCTCTGCATGTCATACAGAATGACATATGAAAACAGCCTCCCAGTACTATTTCCTACTCCGTGTGTGTGTCACATGTGAATACCCAGCATGCATTAGGTGGCTGTGGGTTAGGTGAGCCTGGGGCCAAATTGCTGCTGTACGCTCGATTGTTTTACCAGCCACCCCGGGGCCCACATAACCCCGGCTAGGGCTGTTAAAACTCAGGGACACGTACGGGGCTGCACCCATGGACGCCCACATACTGTACAGCGTGTGTGCACAAAGACAAGCAGAGGACAACAATAACAGCACACTGCCACATGCTAAAACACATTTGTTAACCTTCACGGGTCCACGGGGTTAAATCTGGACTTTATTTCCTTTTAGTAATGTGAGGTTGACACATTTAATCCTTGAAGATAATTCTGTTTTATTTACCTATGATTTGTTACTGATTCCATCTGGATTGTGTGTTTTATAGATATTTCCCCTCCATCTGGGAGGAACTTGACCCAAAATGACTTGAAAGAGAATTTATGATCAGATTAAACATAAATAATGAATATTTATTATTAATTAGAATACATCACACTATCATTATCACTGGAGTTGTTTCAGTGATGAGCTGGTGTGTCACATCACGTTATTAATGGCTTCAGTGTTTTTCAGCGTAATAAAAGAAAATGAAATATACTAATTTAATGATGAATTTAAGAGAAATTATTTGACCTTTATGAAACTACTGCCAAAAGAAAAGAAGTTCTCGGATGTTAAATGTTGTTTTAAATGTAGTTGAATGTAAGTAATTACTAGACCAGACATTCATTCATTCAGTACTTGAAAGTTGTTTGAAGTCGATGCTGTAGACACGTTTTGGTTGATGCCAAAGAAGACTTGAGGTTTGATACACCTGCGCACACTCACACCTTGTGGGTTTGTGGGAAGGTAATTTAAACATTGCATCTTTTCGGATTACAGCTTTAAACAAACACAAAACATACGCACTTAACTCCAAACATGCACAAATAGGATCACAATGGAGATGTAATTCTTCAGAAGAAGTGTGTGCTCCACACACACACACACACACACACACACACACACACACACTACCATACACACACCCATACAGTACAAGCTAAAGCCCCCCCACCACCCTCTCACTCCCCAGAGCTTTAAACTGAACACAGACTCCAATCCAACAAACAGATGCTGCTACGCGCCAACACCTGCAGAACTGGATATCAGTTTTTAAGCGTCATTTGTCATATGTGCTCAAACACACACACTTTATTATATGAAACACTCACACACACACACACACACACACACACATAAAAAATATATGCTCTCTGTTTTCCACTGGTTGAGGCACAGACGATGATAGGAAGGGTAAATTTGGGGAAATAAGAGTGAAGTTTGGGGGGAGTGGACAAGACAAGGGACCGAAAACTTCCATTCATGTAGATTGATGTTGTTATAGAGACAGGGAAGGACTTTGTGTTAAAGCTAATGACAGCTCACGGCTTAATAATGATAATAATAATAATAATAATAATACCGGCTGTGCAGCCAAGAAGCTAA
>NC_092035.1:2982082-3134776 GCF_042242105.1 Pempheris klunzingeri
TGGAGTACTAGATGTATAATGAATGGTGGTGGGGGTGGGCAGAGTGGTGGGAAGGAGTATAAGCACACACTCAATCTTCCCATAATACCTTTATGAGTTGGTAGAGAGCAGTGTGTATAAACAGTGTAGTCAGACTCTTTTTTTCCTTTCTCTGCTCCTTACAGACAAAAAAAGATGCCAAAAAGCCCAATGTTTTCTCTCCCCGTTATAGTCTGTTTTATTTTCTATCGTTCGCTGAGCTGCTTTTTCCTGTCTCTCTTTTTTCAGATGTCTCTCGCAAGATCATAAAGTTCACAAGTTCAGAGTGAGCAATGAGGAGGGAGAGATACATGGAAAGGAACACAGAGATTTAGCCGAATGATGCCAAAACTGTAATCAAAGCCAGTCGCATTCTTTACACACTGTTACATCATCTACATACTCCTACAACAAGGGAAAATTAAATTGTTTTACTCAACAAACTCAACAACCGATGGCCTGCAGTGGTTCACTGATTGTCTGGTTAGATTCTAGTGTTTCAAAATCATAGAAACGACCTTAAGTTGACAGTAAAAGTGTGCAGACACCTGAATATTACACTAATATCATCTTATTCCAAAACCATGGGTAATAATCTGCTGCCACAACAGCTCTGGGAAGGATTTTGGATGTGACTGTATGAGTGATGTGGCCTGGCTCTCTGTGAACACATTAATTTATCCCACCAGTGTTTGATGGGGTTCAGATCAGGACTCTGCAAGCAACTTCTCCTGCACTTAATTGGACAAGGGGTGTTTATACACCTTTGGCTAATTACTGTATTTGAAATTGTGGCGAGTCTGCAGCAGTTTAAATGACAATACTGCCCTCTGCTGGAGAATGGAACTGAACAAACTAAGAAACTAACCCCTCACAGCATTTTCTGTCATGTAAATTGCAGCTGTCATGGAGTTTCAGCATGCATATGGCTTAAACAGACTGCTCTTGCAGCAGTGATGTTATTGTGCACACACGGACATGCACAGTAAATATTCCTAAAAGTAAGTAACTGAGTTCTGTTCTGTTATTTCTGCCCTAACTGCACAGATATTACTGTCCTTTAAAATAACAGGGTCTCTATCTACAATTCTACTGACAGAAGGACATCATCTGTCCTTGGACCCTGTTATTCCCAGAGAAAAAAGCAGTTTTCTCCTCTAATTAAATGCCCAGGCCCATTAAACTGCTTTTCAGAGAGGTTCAGATTTCTCCCTCTAATATTTTATGCATCCAGATCCAGCCTGTCCTTCCAGATGTGCAGAGAGTTTACATGTTCTACAGTGATGTGATTTGAGTGCCAAAACATTTGGACATTTTTGTGATGTTGCACTTGTCCTGCACAATCCTTCTGGTCATTAGAACACAGTTTTCCTCAGATGTCCCACTGTGTAATAACCAGTGGATTGTTGTACTTGCTGTGGTCACCACTGCATGGTCTTGGATCGGGTCAGCTTCCTGGTCAGAGCGTGGCGAACAGTCAGCATGTAGGAGCGGCGGTCAGGCAGAGGGCGCTGCTGATCCAACACCAGCCTGTCACACACACACACACACACACAGGAGGGAGAAAACATCTCCATCAGCTGTGATTTAAACATCAGTGAAGAATGTAAAGCATGGCATCTCCTGCTGGACAGTACATGTGTAAAACTGTGTCCCAATTCCATTCTATTACTATATTACTACTTTTTTTACAGTTTTTGCAGTTTTATTAACAGGAAACTAGACATAATGAAACTGTGTCTCTAAATTTGCCAATTAAACTTCAGCAAATGTGTATTTCACTGCAGGAGAACAGTGTCTAGAAACAGATCAGATATGGTGTCGTTAAAAACTGACCACGCTGTCAACTGTGTGAAGTTATAAAACAGCCGAACCAAACCTGATGAGCTGAAACACTGCTGCTTCCACGGCTAAAATAGCCTCTGCCACTGACAGCTCCCTGAAAACACACCTACACACACACACACACACACACACACACACACGAATCATTACAGTTTCACTTAATTAGCAAATATGACCACAAGCCACCAGTATTTATCCGCTGACTAAATTAGGCCTGTACTTTACGAAAAGATTCACAAATAACATTTAATTTACTTTTTAAGATAATTGAACACACACACACACACAGAAACCTTAAATCCTTGGCCAGTCTCTGTCCTTCCTCTGTGGTGACCTCCCTGCCGATTTCCAAGTCTGCCTTATTGGCTACCAGCACTGTAGGAACAACTGACACACACACACACACACACACACACACACACACACACACACACACACACACACAAAGTGACGATAAACTGGCAGGATGATGCTGTGGCATGCAGAGTTTGTGTCGTTAACGTGTTACCTACAGAGCACAGGATGGCCCACCAAATATGGAGTGTATGTCAGCCTCATCTGTGTGTGTGTGTGTGTGTGTGTGTGTGTGTGTGTGAAGGTGACAATAGACAGACGTCAGACAGAGCTAGAACAGAGACTCGCTGAACTTAAAGAGCAAACACAGTGAACACAGTGTTCCTGCAGAGATCTGTTTGATCGTCTACGTTCAGTCTCTTTACACACACGCACGGTCGTCGCTAGCGATGCTGATGATCATATTTTGTGGGAAAAGAAACGAGAGCAAAAGGAGTTCACATAAGTGGCCTGATCTCCTGCCAAAACCTTGCAAAAGACAGAAAGCTCAGCGTGTCCTGACAGTTAGTCACCTACCCAGGCTCTGTTTGGTTTGGTCGATGAGTTTCTTGATTTGAGACACCTCCAGGAAAGTGAGGCGCTGTGTGATGGAGTAGAGCAGCAGGAAACCATCTGCCCAGCGGATGGAGGACTCCAGAGAAGCCACAGAGCTCTCCTGGAGGACACAGTGTCATATATTATAAAGCTACATTAGTGTATTTTATTGTTTATTGATTATTCTAGTTATTTCATATAGTTTATATAGCTTTAAGTATTATACACATAATTTATCTTTTCTAATTGTGTATCATTTGTAGTTTATTTTGAAAGGTGCTATATGATTTATAAAAGATAAAATGTATTATCATGTTTTTTTTAATGATTTGATTGGTTTTGGTTGTGGCTAAATACACAAACTTTCATTGCCAGCACATATTATTATGTAAAAATAAATGAATAAGAATTTACCTTACAAGCTATATCCAATATCTCCAGATCAACAGTTTCCTGGTCGACCACCCGACTGCATCTGTAGGTCACCTCTGAAGTAACACACACACTTATCCAGTCAGTGAATAGCGTAGGGTAAGTGTGGTCCAGTTATATTTCCCATGCGATAAATATTTACCCTTCTTATGGTCGTATTCACCAATGAAGCGCTTGGTGATGAAACGCACACACAGGGCTGGAGACACAAACACACACCAGAGTGAGCTCCTGCATTCACACACCTGAGGGCTGATTTGTCCTGTGTCACTGTCGCCTCCTGATGATTCTCCCGTTAGTAATGTCTTATTTAAACAGATACAGAAGTGCTTTCTGTGGGTGCGTTTATGTTTGTTTGACGTCTGCGTCTGCTGTTTGAGGGCTCACTGTATTTCCTCTTGGCAGGACACACTAAAAGGTTATTTAGGCTCGGCCAAGCTGTTATTCGACGCTTAACAGATGAGAAATTACGGCGCTGCATGAATTAAAGCTTGGTTTTAGCTGAGTTTTCTGAGGATATGCTTAAAACTTCAGGTCTTGGAATGATGTTACGAGCCTGTAAGGGTATCCAACTACATTTCCTCTCTAGATTTTTGGCAAATTAGAGAAGCATTCTGCATCTTTCCCTTTTCAAAATACAATAAAACTCACACATAAACTAAAATAAATCTGCTGTATACATGCTCACAGCATTTAAACGAATGTCAAACTTGGTTCTAATTGTCTGTGTAATATAATAAACTATATATTCTTTGAGGCTTTAAGGTTTTTTATAACATTAGAGGTCATTTAATGGTCTCTCTTCCTAAATTATGGTCATGCCACCATGAAACGGCTGGAAACATTTACGCTTCGATGCTCAGGAAGAGGGGTCAACGCTAGACCTGTGTCAGTTTTCCATATTTAGCAAAACGTCCTAAACCGTGACCAAAATGCACCCCTGCTTAAAGTAGAGCTTTTCACATGATGCTGCTGTTTCTCTGTGCAGAATGCTTCCTCCTGTCGTCTGTAATCTACCTGTTTTCCCAGTGTTCTGAGCCCCCAGGACGAGGAGTTTAACTGGGACCATTTTCCTGTTGGGTCCAGCGTCAGTCCTCTGCCTGTTCCTTCATGAAAACCCTACAGGGAAGAAGAGAGGAGGCACAGTCAGCTATAACCCTTTACAAAACTGAACTACATGCAGAACGCAAGAGCAACTTTATGTAACACAATCTACACGTACATAAGGAGAAATCCATAGGTATGACTGAACTACTTTATATGCCGCAGTAATACTGACCTTTAAGTAGAAATGAATTCCTGATATGGAGAAAGGTGCAATAATGAAGTCTGTGTTCAGACTCAGACAGTGAGCAGACAGGGAATGAAGAGATGGGACTGTCTTCTCTCTTTTTCTGTGTGTGTGTGTGTGTGTGTGTGTGTGTGTGTGTGTGTGTGTCTCTGCTTCTGTTTGGTTATAAGAGCTCTCCTCTCCTTCTCTTTCAGGGAACAGCGTATGACAAGAGCTATTTGTCTGGAGGAACAGTGTCCAACTCCAGACACTGGTATACCACTCTGTATCTATTCAAGACACATAAAAGCACTCAATTTAGTGACTTCAGAGTCATTCCCCAAAGATTTGCCCTTCTCCTGAACTAAAGATAAACTTACTGACATCCAGCTTCTTCCCCAAATACAAAATGTTCCTTCCAATTCACTATAATGGTTGTCAGACTGTCTCATAATGATTATAGGAAGTTTGGTATTATCTTTTAAGTGTTTTTGAAAGAATAGAACTTCTCCAACTGTATAAGTACTTTTAAATTTAAAAGGGCCAGTTCATAATTTCAGAAATTGCATTTGTTTGATTTCAAGATTCATACCACTCTGAGTGAAATCGATTTTCTCTGCAAGAATGAAGCTTATTTCCCAAAATGTCAAGCTCATTTCATGCAGTGACCTGTGGATTTTTTTGCAAAGACTGCCATCTGTCTTGTGCAAAAAGCCGGATTCGACCATATTTCATGGGGAAGTATTTGGCAAAGGCTGCCAGGAAAGTTCAAAAATAGCCGATGTTTTAATGTTTGAGGTGTAACTGTTTGTTGGTACGATTTAGACAAGTTAGACTTTTAAAACAGAAGGGGTGGAAGTTAGAGTCGCAACTTTAAGATACAATAAGGACGTGATGAGCCGACTTCAAACCAAAAATGCAACCAATGAAAACCAATCAAAGTAAAGACAATTTGTACGTTTTTATTTATATATGTTTCTCAGTTATATTCAACAACGATCGCTCTCGGGTGTGAAAACGATTTAACTGTATACAACAAGCATCAAGGACAACTTTAAGTTAAGGAGCGACGCCGAGTTCGTTCAGAGAGCTGTTTTTCGGTTCAGCAGAGGAGAGAGAGAGTTTACTGTGTGCCAGTGTTTTTGGGTGCTCAGCAAACTGAGGGCTCTTCGACTGCGGCTGCGCCTTCCGTCAGGGCTTTGACGCATTTGGCCATCGTCTGGGAGGCCCTGCTGATGGAGTCTGAACACAGAGAGGGATTAAGGAGGTTATTTCACATTTTTAGATTCATATTTTTGCCTGTGCAAAAAAAAAAAAAGACCACACTATACACTAAATACCAACCTGTCATGTAGAAGTCCTTTGCTGTGAGTTGAGGTGGTACCAAAGGAGCCGCTATGAGGTCCTGGTTCACAGTCTGAGTGAGGATACAGAGACGGATGCTCAAAACATATTCACAGCTGTAGCGATTATTTGGCGAGCCACTGTAACCTCCTACGCTTCTAAACCTGGCATTTTTCATACACAAAAACGAATAATGTGTACATACCGTGGCAAGTTCATTCGCCTGTTTGAAGTAGTTCGCCTCCTCTACATCGTCGTACCGGACCAGATTAGGGGAGACCTCAGCTAGTCTGGATCGGACCTCGTCCAGAGAGTCGTAAGGCAGCGCCACGCCGGACAGCTGCAAACACACAAAGATTATTAAAGTTTCTCTTTAATAAATGCTAACTAACAGCATGAATTCCAGATGTGCTGCGTGAGCGGGATCCTGCCTACTTCAGATATGGCCCTGATGATCTTCCAGTCCTCTCTGGCCATTCCAGGAGCGGTGACAGCCACTCGTGTGTGTTGGCTCCTGCCTTCAGTGTTGACGTAGGTGCTGTTTTTCTCTGTGTACGCTGCTCCGGGGAGGATGACGTCCGCCATTGGTGCTCCTACGTCACCATGGTGACCTGGCAGGGTTGAAAATGACTTTACTAACTGAAATCTTTACTCTCATGGTAGCAGCTAAATGTGTGTGTGTTCTGTGTGTACCCTGGTAGATGATGAGGCTGTTTTTAGGAAGGTCAGCTCTGGTGATGCAGCCGGCATCAGCACCCAGCAGGAACAGGACTTTGGGTGGGTTATTTCTGATGGCATCCACACCAGCCTTGTAGCCCAGGTCCAACGCAGCCACCTGACTGGCCACTCTGCACACACACACACACACACACACACACAAGCATGAAGCATCTACTGTGCTTTGATCAATCAATGTCTTAAAATGAGTCCACACCCTTGAGTTGTACCTGTGCAGGATGTTGAGGACTTTCCACCCCTCTTCCACTCCACTGCTGGTTCTGGCGTTCTGAGCGATGGTGGAAACGTTGCTCAAAATGGCAGCTCCGTCTTCTCTCTGCAGGGCGCTGCTGCCCACAACCACTACGGGACGTTTAGCAGCCGAAAGGACCTAAAGATGTTGAAAAGAGACATTCATGCGAGAGCTGCCAGAAGAAGAAGAACAGGTCACACCACTTCATAAATCAGAACCAGAGTTCCCTCCACGGCAGACTGAGTGTGCCGATTACCTGGCAGAAGGGGTGTGTGCCGTCAGCCAGCTCCTTCAGGACTGAAGTCTCCTCTCCCAGATGGTCGTACGAGAAGCTCAGATCGACTTCGCGTCCCACCATGGCGACGCGCAGCTCGTTGTGAAGCCAACTGACAGGGGGAGAGGAACCCAGATACATAGACAGTTACGGACAAACTCAAATGAAAATGACAACAACACGAGCAAAAAGTGTTTCACAATTAAAGGAACAGTTCAACAACTTATAAAATAAAGTTCTCTGATTAACACATTATATCCTATATGTTTAAAGTAGCAGTTTATTAACTTATACAAATCCACAAAGAGTAAAACCGACTAGTCCTCGGCTCTGAGCAGCTACCACACAGCCAGCAGAGATCGCAGAAGTCGCTCCTCGCGCTTGGGTTTACCTTTTGCGGATTCGGGCGTTGAAGAGTGGGGCTTCATAGCGTGGGTTAGTTCCGATGAGCAGCAGCAGGTCGCAGTCCTCGATGCCGGCGATGCGAGAGTTCAGCAGGTAGTTGGAGCGCAGGTCAGTGCTGCAGGGAGAGAAAGGAAAAAAGTCAGCTACTAAAAAGACTGCGTGAACCCTTTTATGTGTTTTATTCAAACCATCACAGCAGCACAGTCTCACCCTGCTCCTGCCATCGGGAAGAGCTCCTCAGTGCAGAGGCTTTCTGAGTTGAGTCTGTTGAGGAGGTCTTTGAGGGCGACCAGAGCTTCAGCGTCGGCCATCCCTCCTGCGATGGCTGCGACGTCGCTGCCCTGCACGCTCTGCAGCTACACACACACACACACACAGATTTATGCATTCAGAAACAGGAAGAAGAGTAAACACAGGTTGGTTGTAGAAGCAAACACACACTTACTGCTCCGGCAACACGAGTGAGAGCGTCCTCCCAGGTGGTCGGGATCAGCTGACCTGAATCATCCTTCACCAATGGCTGGGTCAACCTCTGCCTCTTCAGGCCATCATATGCAAACCTGAGGACACACATTTAGCAACATGTATTTCTTAAGTGGATTAAGTTAAAGACTTATGCTAAGACTTAGGCACCTCTTAGGCGTGTTTGTATTTTACCTGGTCTTGTCCGAGATCCATTCTTCGTTTACGTCTTCGTTCAGTCTAGGCATCACCCTCATCACCTCGCCGCCTCTTGTGCTCACCACGATGTTACTGCCCACAGCATCCAGCACATCAATCGACTCGGTTTTCCTGCAAAGGCGACAATGATGGAGCTAAAGCTGAAACAAACAGCTTCAGGGTCTTCAAAATGAAACACAAGACGCTTCCCTACCTGGTCTCCCACGGCCGTGCGGTGAAAGCATAGGGTTTCGAGGTGAGCGCGCCGACGGGGCAGATGTCGATGACGTTGCCCGACAGCTCTGACATGAACATCTTCTCCACGTACGTCCCGATCTGCAGGTTGTTTCCTCTTCCTGTCGTTCCCAGGTCCTCGACACCTGCGATCTCACTGGCAAAACTACATTTAAAAAAAACAACAACACAGGAATGCATGAGTGTGAGTATTATAATATTATATTAATATATCATTGTTGGATATATATATATGAATATTTATGATGTATTCACCGGACACAGCGTGTGCACTGGATACAGCGGGTCATGATGGTTTTAATGAGCGGCCCGATGTTTTTGTCCTCCACTGCTCTCTTTCCCTCTAAGAACCGACTACGGTCTGAACCAAACTGCATGGACTGATCCTGAGAACACAGCAGGCAGAGTGTAAACAGGGTAAAGCAGTGAAAATGCTCTAAAACGTCAAATAATACCAAAAGTATCTGCATGACTAGTGTGGTATGTTTTTGCAATTTGGGTGAACTGACCCTTAAAACTAAGGGGACACATGGGAATGAATATCGAGTCCCAGATTTGAGGTGTTATAAACTAATCCGTGGTTACCTGTAGGTCACACTCTCCTCCCTGATCACAGATGGGGCAGTCAAGCGGGTGGTTGGCCAAAAGAAACTCCATCACTCCCTCTCTGATGAGACACACACATGCAAGCATCCATCAAGCCTCTTAACCAACTCTTAACTTTAGTTTGAATCATATTTGGGTGTTTGAATTTGTACCTGGCTTTGCGGGTCTTCTCTGAGTTAGTGAGGATGTTCCAGCCCTTCATGACGGGCATGGCACAGGCTGCTACCGGCTGAGGAATACAATTAGACAAGAGCAGAGTACGCACTTTTAGTCAAGTGGCCCCTAAAAGAATTTGCCTGCAGACAATCAGATGGACTCCGTTACCTTTGGAGCTTTCTCGATCTCCACCAGACACATACGACAGTTTCCTGCCACTGACAGACGCTCATGGTAACAGAACCTGGGGATCTGGATTCCTGCCTTCTCACAGGCCTGATGGAGAAAGAAACCAACCAGGAAACAACAGAAGCTTTCTTAGGTTTGTAGTCTTTAAATCACACTCTGCAAACTACAAAAACTAAGTTTGAGAAATATGTGAGCATGTCAGCTTGTTATTTCTTGCAGTCTGTTTGTGACCCAAGATTTAAAGCTTACCTTTACTATAATGAAATGAAATATCTGTATTAGTTTGCAGTGAAAAGGTTTCTTACCTGCAGCACAGTGGTTCCAGGCTCCACCTCCAATGGTTTCCCATCCACAAACACTTCTACCATGTTGCTGGCAGCACGCACTGAAGTGCGCACTGGAAGTAGATACACAAAAGGTCAGATTCTCAGATTTTAATGACCAAGTTCAGTTTAATTTCAACCTAAAAATACATTTTGCTTTGCTAAAAAGGAAATCAGGGGGAATAGATTATAGGACAGACACTGCTTTGAATGATCCATCTTACATGGTATTAAAGTGTAAAAGCTCTCTTCAAAAATACTACAATACTACTTTTGATTTTAAATACACGTGCGCTAAATAAAGTATTGTATTAAAATGTTGCAACTGACAAATTTCACAATATTAAAACAATATTGCTTGAAAAGAAATCATTACAAGCATACAAACAGGTTACTAAATTGCAGTGAGGAGAATAAATGTTAGTTACCTTAACCTTGACACGTGCACAAACACAGATGTTTATACAGACACACACTCTCACTCTCACTCTCACACACACAGACACACACACAGGTCTTACCAGTGTTGGAGGGAGTCAGGCTGCCCTTGGCGGCTCCAGCCAGAGCTCGGCCTACAGTCGGCAGTCGCAGCATGACGCTGTGAGAGGAAAACGGAGAGAAAGCATCCAAACTATGAGCCCACCTTATTCTCATGTGATGCTTAATCGATTGTTTCGGGTCAAACCACAATTTGTTCAACATTTATTGATAAGATTGCCTGACTATTTTAAGTGAGGCTGCCTGTACTGCCGGGAACATACAGCACAGCGATCTTTAAAAAGATCTGTACTTGTTGTTTTGTAAAAAATAAAATGTCTGTGATTCATAATATGTATTCTGTTTCGATTAAGTACTTTTAAAAAAAATTATATTATATTAGTATATTATTATATTTCAGATGTCAAGCAAGGCACAGCTGCATATTTTGAACATTAATAATGTCTATTAAAAGTTGAATTAATTCTGCTTTTCAGCCCAATGATATTAAATGATGATGATGATGATTTTCAGACAGACAAAATAAATAATCCTGTCCCATATTTAAAAAAAAATCATATTGGTGAACTTTCACTGAAGTTTATTATTCATATAAACTTATTAAACAGTCTCATAAATGCCTACAGGGTCATTTGTATATAAGCAGAGCCACTACAGCTACTGCTAGTTAGCTCAATAGCTATCACTGTCAACAATAACAAGTCATACTCTCACTCAAACACGCATTTAAAGTTTCAGGGGGAAAAAATGCATTTATAGCTAAGTCTAAATTTCCGGAACACACAGAGTTAGTAAGATGCTAAACATGTTTGCATACAATTTGTGAGTAAGGTGGACAGAAGTAGCCTAAACCTCCCCAATGAGGACTCCTTGCTTGCAGGCTAACGGCGCTAGCTACGAGCTACTCAAGGACAAGGACATTGCAATTGTGTAAAAGGGTTACTGGAGGTAATAACGTCAAATATTTCATTTTTCTCTTGTTAGCTGATTAAATGACATGTATATGCAAATGTCTGTAGGCGCATAATGTGTTTCTGGATCTTACCTTTCGCTATTTGGCCTTCTTGACCAGAACAGCGGTTATCTGAATTTTACCAGTCAGAGAGCTATGGCGTTGTTAGCGGAAGTGACGTGTTGTCCCACTTCCGTTAGGAGATTTACACAATAAAAGTAACATGACTGTAACGTTTACTCAACCTTTGTCAACATGTCACTGAAAATAACTAATGGTTGAATTTAACCAAGTGTATTTACCCAAGTATTGTACTTAATGCAACTTTGAGGTTCTTGTGCTTTACTTGAGTATTTCCATTTTTACTAATATATCCTTATTCTCCTCTACGATTCAGAGGAAAATGTTGCACTATTTACTTAGCATTTATTTAATTTAGTTAGTATTTGCTATACACATTATAAACCAAGTAATAAATTATATATTATTATTGATTAATCGACGAAGCAGTATATAAAGTAAAATGAGAGCCATCTTTACCAGCAGCAAAATCAAAGTTTTTAAATTAATTAGTGTTAATATTATTATCAATGATTAGAATCTAATGACATAAGCTTCAGTATATAATCCTGAAATAGGCCATTCTGCACAATGAGTACATTTACCTCTGCCCTTTAAACTACATTTTGATGCTAATGCTTTTGCACCTTTAGTTAAGATTAACATTTTGAATGCACGACTATTACTCGTAGTATATCATTATATCACAGCTTATTTTCATGCTGTGGTTTCGCTACTTTTACCTAACTGCTTTCTTTCCTCCCCTTTATTCTAGGTGTAGGAGAATTTGGCTTTTACCTTCGACTACATTTCCCACGATGCACCGTTCGCTACCGGAAGTATCTACGTGTTCATTTTCGCGACAGTTCAGGAAGCGTCTATAAACAGCTACAGAAAGGAGCAGGAGTCGGTGCTTTCTCCTGCGAAGGAGTGCAGCAAAAAGAGGTGAATATAATTAAGAGAGAAGATGTTTAGCTATTTAATAAATACCAAACGCTCACCGCTACGTTTACGCTACATTTATCAGAAAAAAGACTGACTGGGCCTTGTCATCTTAAACTACTTAGCTACAAGCTAACTGCGTCTGCTAGCAAACACAACGTCAGCTAGCAAGGAAATTAAACAAACCAATGCCTGTGCGGGCTGAAACTGAAGTATGAATTATTAAATGGGTTACACATGAATATATTTGTATAATGTCGAGCTTCTTGGTGTATTTTAGTCCATATGTAGCGTAGGTTTGCACCAGCATTCTCTGTTTCTCCATTGTCATTGTTTTTAAAGCAGTTTTTATTAGATAACGCCAGCAGTGTGTGAGACAGGTCATGCTATGGTTCATATTTATAACACATTTATTATAATATAGAAATCTGAGGCACACTGCTGTGTGTGTTTCTGCAAACCAAACTGCAGGACTGGTAGGATAGGAAGGGTCTAACTTTAAGGCAGCTTAACAAAGTGTTACTGCTTTACTTATTCTTAATATACTGGCATCCTAGAATCCTGTATTTCTAATGTCCCAGTACATGGATGTAGCCCCAACGCATCGTACATAGAATATCAGGTGCTTTAAAAGATTGAAAATGGCATTATTACCTTCCTTTTATATCTGTGACTGGAGATAAGGTTGTTCGTCTACAGAGTATAAGATAAAAAACAGAATAAAAACAAAATCACAAATGAAACACTGCAGAAAGTGGGTGTCTGCGTGCATTTCTACCTTGGAGGAGATCACATAACATGCAGCAAAAAGAAACTTGCACTGCATTATCCAGTATTTGAATGATTTTTATCTGGAAATTCTAAATCACGTCGCCTCTCTTTACCTAACGACAGCAAAAGAGACGAAGAGGAAGTTCTAATGTCAAATACATAGAGGTGCATGTCCATCATCAGTCTGGACATGTTATTATATAACTAAGCATGCACAGACTACGTTTCCAGAAAAGAAATATTAAATTATTAGATAATGCGGTGTAATTATTTGGCTTGTCTGCGTTTCAGTAGGGTTTGAGTGCTGAGCTTCCTCGGGTTGTGTCCACTAATCTTTTTTTCTCCTTCCTCTCTCTTCTTTCCCCACTTCTCCTCCATTCCCACTTTTCACGCGCTCCTCTAATCTGATATCCAGCGCCATGTTGCCGACCACCACGCCGCACAGCAACGGTGCCCTCGGTTCGAGAGACGCTGCGCGTCACACCGCAGGTGCCAAACGCTACAAGTACCTGCGACGGCTGCTCCATTTCAGACAGATGGACTTTGAGTTTGCCCTGTGGCAGATGCTTTACTTGTTTACGTCGCCGCAGAGAGTCTACCGCAACTTCCACTACAGGAAACAGACCAAGGACCAGTGGGCCAGGGACGATCCTGCTTTCCTGGTCCTGCTCAGCATCTGGCTGTGTGGTAAGCAAGGGCCTGTTCATTTCCACCTCCTTTTTTGGTACTCCCTGCCTACTTTGCCTGTTTGATTACATTTAAACACGCCGTGCGGTTTAGTTTGAATCGGTCCGATGGCTGTCAGCCGAATCCTGACGTCAGCACTGTATTGTGCCAACTGAGCATCCTGTCTGTTCCTCTGCAGTGTCAACAGTAGGCTTTGGTCTGGTGCTGGACATGGGAGTTCTGGACACGCTGAAGCTGCTGCTGTGGGTGGTCTTTGTTGACTGTATAGGGGTCGGTCTGCTCATATCAACCCTCATGTGGTGAGTAGTGAGCTTTGCCTGGTTGATTATATGAATCAGATGGAAGTAATGAAGGACATTTACACCCTTTACTACATGTGAAATACTGTTTGTGTCTTTTCCAGGGTTGTCACCAACAAGTACCTGCTGAAACAGCCCAGCAGAAACTTTGATGTTGAGTGGGGCTACGCATTTGATGTTCACCTCAATGCTTTCTACCCGCTCCTCGTCATTCTGCATTTCCTGCAGCTCTTCTTCATCAATCGTGAGTGGACTGTGACTCTGAAATGTGTCAGATGCAGATTTAGCGCATGACTGATATTAGATTAAATCACACAAAATGTTTATTCTAACTGAAATTAGATGAAAAGAGAAAAGCTGCGACCTCGACCATGTTAAAAAAGTTAAAATCAACATCAGGTGTAGTAGTGAAGATGTCACCTGCCTCCTGCATCACTTACGCTGGTTGTTTCGTGTCTTTCAGATGTTGTGGTAATAAACTCAGACTGGTTCCTGGGATACTTCGTGGGGAACACTTTGTGGCTGGTCGCCATCGGTTATTATCTCTACATCACGTTCTTAGGGTACAACGGTAAGGCCCACTCACTTTTCAGTACACAGGGAGATTGTTCATATGTTTCTGGATGTGTGTCACAGGTTTCCAGATTGGGTTAGACTAATAAAAGGGCTGCTTATATGTTTGTGATCCAAGTTCCAGCTTCTTTGTTGTGAGGATTTGCTGTTTTTCTTGGTTGTATGTAACAGTTACTTGATCATTTTTAGGCTGATAATTGGACAAAACAGGCTTTTTAAAGACAATAACTTTGCGTTTGGGAATTTGATATTTTATAGTCCGAGCTATTCATTGATTCATTGAGAATGTAATCTGCAGATTAAATGATGAATATTCTAGAAATTGTTATTAGAAATTGTGATTTTGCTGCCATCTAATTATAGAAACAAACGAATCCACCACCAGAGGGTGTTATAAACTTACTCATCAGTGTTTTGCACACACTGCCTGTGATTTACTGGCATAAATGATTGAGATTAAGGAGGAGCGATATATTTCCTGCTGAAACAGGAAGTTGGAGTAGGACATAAAACAGAGAGGGCTCATTCAAGTTCACGTTTCGGTGTGACTGACGTGTTCGTCTGGTGTCGTCCACACAGCTCTACCCTTCCTGAAGAACACCGTAGTGCTACTCTACCCCTTCGCTCTGCTCGGCCTCGTCTACGTCCTCTCCGTCTCTCTAGGCTGGAACTTCACAAGGGGTCTCTGCTGGTTTTACAAGTACAGAGTTCAGTAGGACCAGGTTGGACATTAGTTGGCTCCTGTCCGACTCGAAGTCTGTCAGCGTGCGGTTGAGAAGGACTCGTGCTGGTTTGTTGTCAGTAAACCGGGACTCTGGGTTGATTGACGCTGAGCTGGTTGACTGTTTAACTCTCGATTGACTCTAAATTTTTGTTTGGCTCTTATGTTGAGCTCCAAAGTCATTGGGATGAAATAGAGGTTTTATTGCTATTCTTTTGTATGACTTGTAAATAGTATTCTGGCAGGTTGTAATATATAAAGCGATGGTTGTTTCTGAAGAGGAAAAACTTCATTTGTTTCTTTGAGTTTTCTTAAAAAAAAAAAAAAAAAGACAGAAAAAAATCTGCTTATTGAAGAGAAAAAAAGGAAAGCGGAGGAACATGGGATGCAAATGTTTTTTCCATTTCTTTTTTTCTTAAAGTGTACATTCCAAAGCACTTTCAATAAAAAGGTTTATTAACTTAAGTTGCGTCAGTTTTAAACGCTGGAGGAATAAACCCACACTTGGATCCGTGCTTTTACTTCTCTGTTACTTTATCTAGGAAATGAGACTTTTATGTGGAGTGAAAATACATTTATAATGTGATCTTTTGTCTTTATATAACAGTAATTCAGCTTTTGGGAAAATAGAGACAATCTGGGACAGTTTGCATCGTAACAAACAGCTGATTTGAGATTTAAGAAAGAACCCATATACAATAGAAAGTCTATAGAATCAATCCATCTTCTTTATGATGAAGGCTTTTGTGTGTCTTCATCGGCCGTTCCAAATAGCCCAGCACCATCGTGTCTCAGGTGTGGGTGCCCTCCAACTCCTCCCGTCACTACAACCTGCAGGAGGAGGACAAAATGCACTACTGGGATGAGTAGATACACATGACATGTTAAATTGGCTCTGTGCTAATTACAGACCCACGGCGGGCTGTTCCTGCAGCTGAACCCACAGGAGGTGGTGTAGGTGGGACACACACACACACACACACTCCCATACATGTTTATTCTAGAAAACAATGACACCTACAGCTGCTATTAACACAGGTAATGTGCATTCAGTGTTTCCTCCCGTGACGGAGAGCACGGCCATGTTGATGAGGGGCGCCGTGGCAACCAGACTCACCTGCAACAGTGAAGTGATGTAAGATTTACTAGATTAACACTATTGGGGAAAACATGATAAACCATGAAACATTTGTCAGCTGCTGAAAACACCCACATAGATGGAACCGGTGTGCTTTAATGCCACTGAGGGGTTTGCATGTTCTTGATCAGTGCAGCTCTTTCAATCATGAATCAAGGAAGGAATCCTGCAGAGTAGATGTGGAGAGTTACATTTTAGTTGCTTTTTAACTCAAACAAACATTTTAAATCAAGTTAAAGGAAGGTAACATCATTTATTGAGGCTACAAACAACGTTTAAACTCCTCCTACTACCAGAACTACTGTTATTGAAGGCTTTAAAACTTTATCATATATGCTGATTCCATTCTTCTGTCATGCACAAACGAATGGAAAGTATTTTACCGTTCCTGTAGTTTAACTACACGGCAGCAGTCAGTTCCTGTGCAGCAGCAACTTCTCCGACAGAGCTTTGAACTTTAATAAAATAAAAGGCACGTCTTTATTCTGTTTTTTATTATTAAAAGCCTCAGTAATGTGCTGGAAATGTACTTTACTTTAATTGGTGTCTCTTGACTTCTAAATCAGTGGTAATTTGAACTTTAACTTGATAACAATGTGCCTTTTGCTGTTTGCCATTTAACACACAATGAATGTGTTCATCATAAAATAATGAATGTCCATGAAAAGTAAAAACAAAAAAACACCCCAGCACAAATTTTGTATTCTTTATTTGAAGATGCAAGTCAGATAAGTGCCAATATGGTAATTCTCACTGTATTTATATTTTATATCCCTCTATCCCTGAAGACATTTGTTGCTTTTTTCATAACAAAAGCTTCTTTTTAAAATCAATTTGAGCCTTTTGCTCGATGCAGTAATGATTCTACTTCAGCGAATTCATGAACATTTGCTTCAGCTTCTCCAAGTCAGCTTTCTTCACGATGACGGCCTTGTGTTTCTTCCCCAGCTGCTCCTCGTAGTCCAGCACCATCGCGCCTCGGGTGTAGGTCCCCACCAGCTCCACCGTAACAGCAGCCTGGAGGAGGAACGCGACAAGTTGCTGGACGGCGATTTATACTGAAGTGTGTTGATAGAAACGGCGGTTGCTCACCTCGTCGCTCTCCGTTACGAACGTGTCGTCGATGGCAGCAGCCACGGTGCAGGTGTCACAGGAGTGAAACCCATTTTCAGCTGTGACACCCGTTTGGTGGTCTGCTGACCGAGCGCTCTGTGGAGGCGACACAACAAATCTGTTGCTGTGTTTTCTGTTTGTTATTTACTTTAATATCTTCACTTTTGGATGATTTTAGTCGTAATAAATTAGAGTTTTGGAGTGCTGGGGCATTTATTCAGGGGCACTCTGAGGAAGGAGAGGCTTGTGAACATAATTCTAAATGGTGTAGCATCTCTCAAAACATTTGGGTAACACCTACAACACAATACTCTGCTTAACTTAACCTTATGGCGTGCACGCTCTTACCGTCATCGAAAGGCATGTGATCTTTTTCATGAAGGCAGCCTTCTCAGTGTCCTGGGCCAGCCACTGCTCACAGAAGGACTGAGGGAGGAAAACTAAGATCGCTCACTGTGCACTTTCCACTCTTTCCACAGTTGCCTGTGACTATATCTAAAGCGTGGAATGAACATGAAGGGTGCCCACCCACGGCAGGCTGTTCCTGCAGCTGAACTCCTGGGAGGTGATGTAGGTGGGACAGGTGTAGCGGTCTAACACAACGTATGCAGCCTCTGGGTCGGCCGCGAAGCCGAAGCGTCCACATGCTGCGGCCTTCCCGCCGACTACACACACACACACACGAATGCACAGGAGAAGAATTCAAACATGCAATAGAACGAATGAATGTCTCAAAATGAATGACAGATGATGTACATTCAGTGTGTCCACCCGTGATGTAGAGAGCCTTCAGTTTCTTAGGGAGGGAGGGGTCCAGTTGGACTGCGACAGCCAGGTTGGTGAGAGGTGCCATGGCTACTAGAGTCACCTGTAGACAGCACATTTTGAGCTCAACTGGCTCTCAGGAGCAAATGTTCAACGATCCAGTGAATATCTCCTGATTTGTCTCACCTCTCCGGGGTTCTCTTTCACCATCCTGACAATAGCCTGCACAGCTTTCCTCTTCTGCAGCAGCTCCAGGCCCGGAGCATCTGGATCTGGGACGTCACCCAGCCCGTCCTTCCCATGGAGATCTCCAGCACGTTGCTTACGGGCCAGCAGGGGCGTTGGGCAGCCGCGATACACTGGGATCTGTAGGGTATGACATGCAAGGCTTATGTAGGTGAGAAGCAAACACTGAGCCCTTAGTTACTCTCAACTTACATCCAGCCTGTTGCAGATTTTCAGGACTCGCAGTGTGTTTCTGAGAACGTTCTCGAGGGTTGTGTTGCCGTGGCAGCAGGTGATCGCCAAAACCTCTGCGTCAGGGTCCGCGAGGGCCACCATGATGGCCTGAGCGTCATCCACCCCTGTGTCCACGTCCAGGATCAGCTTCTTCTTCTTCATCATCAAGCTGCGTACGTTTTATTGAATAGCACTTGTCACAACTTTCCCCTCAGTCAGCAAGACATAAATGACTTTAAGAGGTGTGGCATCCCAGGCTATTAGTTTGAACAAGTCTGTTTATGAGTTTAAACAAGTTAGTCCGGGCAACCTGAGTGTGTAATATGATCGATGCAGGAGTGGCACCTGGCAAGGTTTTAAGCTATTTCATGCAAAACCTTTTAAACAATCAAAAGCTGCAGTTAACGTGTAGGATTGCGATATCATGCACTTGACTTGTACTTGACTAAAACCCTTTAAATGTCTGTGGTTTGGGAATAGTCTGGCATTACAGTACAGAGTAAAGTCCTCACCCGGTGAGCAGATCTTGACAGATGTTCTCCACAGTCTCCTTTGGGAGCAGAGAGGCTCAGGCTGCTCAGTGCCCTGACCTGAAGAACCGCCTTTTAAAGGTAAACCTCTGTAGCCTGGATAGGCTGTGATTTAAATAGTTCATTCTAGTAATGTATGAACTACACATTTATCCTATCCTCAGTTAACAGAAGTTAAAAACACACCTTCAAGTATAAATTTGTACTGATGCTACTGAGGCTAAAATTAAAATTTAGAGAGTTAAAATTAAAAATGTTGTCTCCTTACAACTTGGATCTCACAGAGTTCCTGTTTCCCCTTCTCCTTTACCATTCTGGTAAGTTCAGCTTCACTTGGGACCAAACTTGCGATTATGATTATTATTGAAAAATTCGATCAGATATCATAACTTGCAGGGTGGGGCAGGAAAATTCTGGCATTCATCCTTTATCTTTTCACACTTTCTCAGACTCACAGTAAAGGAAATGAAGCAGAACCAGGAAGCTGCCGTTGCCTGGCACTTACACCGTTACACTAGTTGGCATGTCTTTTCCCCGTTATGTCTGAGCGCGAACATCAAGGAAATCTAACAGAGCGTGCGGTTAAGTTCGCAGCGAGGGACCTCGAATTTCCAGCCGTGATCGAGTCGTCTGATGACACAAAAGGACAGAAACAAGGACAGAAAAACATTATAAACTTTATTGCATTTATACACTGTGACCTATCCATCCATTGTCTGTACCGCTGATCCTTAAGGGTCGTGGAGGAGGGCGGTGGAGCCAATCCCAGCTGACACTGGAAGAGAGGCGGGGTAAACCCTGGACTGGTCCCCACTGAACCACCGTGCTGCCCTATACACTGTGATAGTTTGATTTATTCATTATACTGAGAGAAAATACAAATATGCAATCTGTCAATAGCACTGAGGGCGGGAACAGAGTTTTCCATTCGGTCAACAGGGTACTTCATTCCCCAGAATCCTCTGCGTCCTGTGAGGCAGGTCTGGGTTTTGCCAGGTTGGCCCTGACTCGAGCCTGGTCCACAGCATCCAGCAGGTTTTTGGAGTCCAGCGCCAGAGTGTGAGCGGCCGCCAGCATCTGCCGCTGACATTCCTCCTTCAGCGACGTGATGGAGTTCTGCTGGGCCAGTCGCATCTTATTGATCAGCTCTCCCAAATCCTTGTTCAGAAGTTTCTTAGTGCCCTCGATCTGTGACGGAGAGGAGAGACAGTTTTGGTGAAATTTCAAGCTTCATGCAAGACGCTGATCGAGAGAGACGAGGTGAGGCCTACCTCTGTTGTGACCGAGCTGTGCAGAGAGGGAAGGATCTCGTCAACACTTTGAATCAGGCTGCGGAGAGTGATACCCACCACCTGGAGGAGGGCGGGGA
Source organism: Pempheris klunzingeri (assembly GCF_042242105.1). Classification (NCBI taxonomy): domain Eukaryota; kingdom Metazoa; phylum Chordata; class Actinopteri; order Acropomatiformes; family Pempheridae; genus Pempheris; species Pempheris klunzingeri. The sequence continues at coordinate 3,002,595 of NC_092035.1, forward strand.
GGGAAGAGCGGTGTCGTTAATGTAGGCGTGACAGGATGTCTGCCGTCTGGATGCACACGGAAACCAGGAGTGGTGGACCTACTTTAACAGCGTTGGGATACTCGGACGCGGGCAGCGCGTTGACGTCATTCTTCAGCTGGACCACTTGTTTCACCATCGCCATGACGCCTGTGTAAACCTGATCACCGGTTCGGTCCAGCTCAGCCGTGGGCCGAGGCTGCGACAGCACAACACTTACTTTTAAATGACCAAAATTGTCAGATGTGGAAAATATTTCAACTTCTGATGTCATAATTACACCTTTCATGTCTCTTTCCACCAAATGTATACTAGAGGGTGACTTTTTCATACCTGTGTGAGTGTGGGAGGCATTGGGGGCTTCTCTGGAGGACCTGACAGAGACAGAAAAAGCTCATGTTGTTGTTTTCTGCACATACATAGGACATACTAGAGTTCTAATGTGAACACAACACTATTTTGTACATTCTGTATACGATATCTGGTAGAAATAACGTCACATCAGAGCTGCCGGCTGCTTTGTTTCAAGTCTGGACTCACCATTTCCTGGGTTTTTTTCAGGAGGCTGCAAAACAACAGAAGGAAGAGGATGTGAATTTATCGTTTTTAGTAGGTTTGAGAGGTCAGATTATTGCTCTACGCATTAATTGGAGATGCAGAATTGGTTTAGTTCTCCGTCTTTTTTCATTCTTTACTGCGACTGCGTAGAGAACTGGGAGAATCAGTCGTGTGTCAGTAGCTTCTGTAGCATAACAGGGCTGCAGAGCGCGTTAAATGCTGTAAATGACTTGGAGTTGGCGGACCAAGAGACAACCCAAAATGCTTGTGTGTACGTTAACAGGTGTGTTTCTGCCTCCAAGTGGTCAAAAAGTGCGTACTGCAGCTTTAATATACATCAGATGTTTGCATCAGAGAAAGTAAAATCAAGATGTTGCACCTTGACGTGTGATTCCACTCGCACGGTGGGATCCTGCAGAAAAACAGAAGCAAACGAGTGTAAGAGAAGACAAGCCACTCTGCCTCTTCCATCGTTTCGTCACGCCGTCGAGGCGACAGACTACTTCCTGTGCTATGCTTCGCCAAGCAGTGCGACCTCATGACCCGGACTGTCTCTCTCACCAGCTGTCTCTCCTCCTGCTCCAGCCACTGTCTGTCCATCAGCATCTCTCTTCTTTGTCTTTGCAGAGTGTCCTCCACTTGCTCTCTCTCTTTCTCCCAAACCGGCCTGCCTGTGCCCTACACACACACACACACACACACACACACACACACACACACACACACGCGCGTCATATTTAACTATTTCCACACTGCTACAGATGAGACAGTTCAACTTGTTTGTATGATCCAGTCATCTGCTGACTCATCTGGTTCCTTCACTGTGGCCTAAAGAGCTGAGCAGCAGCTGTCATTGCAGAACGTGACTCAACAACAAACTTCCTTCTTGCATTTGATGTCATTTGGTAGTTTCAGCCATTGTATGTGCAATATATTGACATTAACCCTTTCATGCATGAATTATGATAACCTGAGAAGTGTTTGTATTCACACCTGTGTGTGTGTGGCCCGAGGAAGGGTGTTGCCTTGTATTCTGGATGGCTGGTGAGAGACAGAAAGAGAGAACATGCAATTAGGGCTCTGATGATCACATCGCCATGAGCTTTTAGCCACTTGTCATTCGTTATTCTTTAATTGGATTCCCTTTAACTGCCATAAAAGTGCCAGAAAATAAGTGGGTGCAAATGACAATGTAGACCTTAAAATAAAAACCAACCATCATTTCATTATAACAAGTTCTGAATGAAATTAACTTATGATGTTGGCTCTCTACTATTTAGAGATGATTAGCAGATTTTTCCCATTCATTAAGGATCTGGTGACCATGTAGTGGTACCTTGGGAGGAGCCTCTGCCTGGTTAGGGTCAAATACTGACGGGATGGAGCGTGATCTTTCTCGCCTCACAGTCACCTCCTGCTCCAACTCCATCCTGTGGACGTCGCTACCAAACACACGAATGCAGGCGTCAGTTAGAGTGCCTTCGGGTGTCCTAGTCTCAAATGATAATCAGCTCATGCATTGATTCCATGTGGTGTGTACCTCAGCAAGCAGACGAGCTGGCTGAAGCTGGGCCGGCCGTGCGGCTCGTAGTCCCAGCAGCGGGTGAGCATGGAGTAGATGGTGGGCGGGCAGAGATGCGGTTTGGGGAGTCGAAATCCTAACTCCAGCTGGTTGATCACCTGCCCGTTCTCCAGCCAGGAGAACGGCTGTTTGGCCATGGAGAAGATCTCCCACACACACACGCCTGGTTTAACACATAATGACAATACAATAATATATATATATATATATATATATATAAAATATGATGATACACAAGTATGCAGTTGAGCGTGTTTCTCACCAAACATCCAGACATCACTAGCTGCGGTGAAGCGTCTGAAGTTGATCGACTCAGGTGCCATCCATTTGATCGGTAATCTGCAAATTGAGGCTGCACAAAGAGGAAAATATGTATGTGTATATATATATATATATATATATATATATATATATATATTATATATTATATAGACTGGACATGTACGTATGTTTACTGTAACAAAAAGTGAAACAATGTGACCGCAGAAGAAGAGGAAGGACCACTGAAGAAGAGAGGAACTTTAATACAGTTTCCTCGACTCACTGAAATGTTGACCACAGACATCTGTGTGGAAGTGTGTGTGCATGTGTGTGCATGTGTGTGTGTGTGTGTACCTTTATAATACTCTTGTTCTTCAACATAGCGAGACAAGCCGAAGTCACCAAGCTTGACACACTCAGGAGTTGCCACCAAGACGTTTCTCACCGCTATATCTCTACAAGAGACAACGGACAGGAAGCGAAACGTGAGTTCAGCAACGGTTCACACCAAACTATCACATAATTAGATCAAGTAATAAGGGTTTACATGAATAGTTTCAGAAAATAGACACATCCTGTTTCAGCAAAGCGATGCAAGTGTGACAGCACGACCAACCAAATGTATGTTAGAGTGAAGCTACTTGAGGCCATGTTACCTGTGCACCATATTGAATCCCTCCAGGTAAGCCAAGGCTTTGCAGATTTGTAGACAGTATAGAATTAACGTCGCAGCAGTCAGGATGTCCTGCTCCTTCACCAGATATTTGCCCAGCTGTTGAGGAAACAAAAACAGCCACTTTTTACTTCTACTTACTCAAACGCAAAATCAGCCGTTCAAACCCACAAAAAAAAAAAACACAAACCTCTCCGAGTTCGTAGAGCTCCATGACGATCCAGACGGGATCGGTCTCGATCACTCCGATCAGACGCACAATGTGGGGGTGGTCCAAATTTTTCATCAAGCCTGCGAGAGGAAGAGCCCCCCCACACTTTCCACGATTAAAGATTTGGTTTTATGCCCACAACTTTACTGTTTCGCTTCGTTTTCAATTAAAAAGCCATAAATAAACTCATAAACTCAAACAAACACGGTGGAGCGTTTAGCAAGTAAGGAGAGTAATATTTTTGTCAGATGGTGGAGACCAAACCGGAGGTAATAAGAAAGTGAATATTGGGTTTACATTCAGCAGGAACAGCATTCAAAAATACACAAAAAATACAAAATTAAAAAATGTACAAGAATAAAATATAGTGCAAATCTACAAAAATGAGCTATTGATTGATTTGAGAGACTTATTGTTACCGTGTGTCTTGTTAAAGAGCAAACATCTGCAAGATCACCAGGAAATGTAGTTAGTTAGTTGTTTTTTTTAAAGCTACATGTTGAGTCAGCTCATGAGCACAAATCAAAGGTCTCTTCTCTCCCCCTGAGGTTTGCTCTGCCTCCACCTTCACACAACCACAACCAGGCAACAGGAAGTCGATGCAAAAACCCAGAAATGTTCCATACTCGCACTCTCTGCTCTTCTGTCATGACATTTAACTTTACTTTAACTTAAACAGCTTCCTTCTACTTTACGTCACATCACAAACCACACACGAGCTGAATGTGTGACTTCAGTGTGAAAGTGCACGAGTTTTTAGAGGAAACCATCACTGCGACAGCCACATACTCACTAGCTTCACTGAGAAACTTCTCCTTCACGTCAGCTGAACAGTCCTTACATGTTTTGATGGCCACACAGATCCTCTCACCTGCCTACAAACACACACAAGCATAGATTACTTTCAGGTGACCAATAGATTTCCTTATGATCCTCAGTGGGATGTTTGGGTCGTGATCATACTCACCAGGCTTTTGTAAACTCCATTGTGAACCTCTCCGAAGAATCCTTCACCCAGGATCCGACCCACGACAACGTCATCTCTGGAGATTCTGTACTTCTCTGAACACACAAACAATAAGAAACAGGGGCAAAGATTCATAAAACACCAGTTTAATACATAGATAATATATTTCTAACATATTTTGACCTGTCTGTGCTGCATTCAGGGACCAGGACCGGGACCAGGAAGTACTTAAATTACCAGATATAAACGTAGCTGTACAAGTCTGTTAGGTTAAAGCTTGTGCGTGTATTTTAGGGAAGAGAGAGTCCAGACATGTGGAAATCTAAACCAACAGAAGGAAGAAGATGCCTCCCACTCCTTTTAGAGGGTAGCTAGCCACCGTAGGAGTGATTGGCAGGACAGGGTTTTATCCTCTGCATCATGAGTGTGAGTCATTTTCAGTATTTCTGCATAAGGGTTAACCTACTGCAGGTTTAGTGGGTTCAATAATATTAGCTGCTCACTGCTTTTAGTAGCAGTACCACTTAAAGCGTTTCTACGTGTTTCTTGAATGTGTTGGTTGGGTCATTTTGAACGTTTCGACTTTCCATCGCCGTTCGTTTTAAAGATTCCAACTTTTCTGAGTTTGTTGTAATGATTTTTTTGTCCTGAACATGTTATTTGTGTTTCAGAGAGGAAGGCAGCAGCGTGAAGGACATGATTTAGTTAGTTTTTTTTCTGTTATCCCTTCAGTTTACAGTCAAAATACCATAAAGAGTGACATTTGCACGCTGACTGCCTGATTTTGGGGCATTGATAGCAATGCAATACAAGTAAATATCATTAAAACACTCACCACTAGAGTCGACTGTGTCCTCTGGAATCTCAGCGTAAATATCCGAACCTAAAATTAAGGAAACATGTTAAAATAACCGCTTCTGCGTTAGGCACAACCAAACTGAAGAAGCTTCTGAAGAATCACAGCTATTAGACTTACTCAAACATCTATCAGGACCATCAGGACCTCCACTAGACGACAGAGAGACATTTTAGTTCAGTTTATTCCTCTAAAGGAAGCAGTCAATAACATTACAGCCACCAATTAAATCTAAATCTATTTGAGCAGCAATGCTTGTGCATCTGTGACTTTTTGTTCCAGCAGAGAGACACGAATAAGAAAAAAAAAAGAAAAGACCAGAACATGAAAAGTCACCCGCCAGAACACCCACACAGTTCCACCGACTACACCACAGTGGGGAAAAGCACACTGTCCACTTTAACGACGTTTAAGAGACATCCCAGTCCGACATGATTCATCACACTCACTGTTTTGGGATGTCAGGCAGTTTCTGTCTTGTGTCTCTCCCTGGATGAAGCAGATATTGGGTTCAGCTGTAGTTGTCAGTCTAACATGATTTATCTCAGAGGTTTAGAAAAGCAATATGATAACAAACTGTTGGATTAAAGAACAATTTAATCATATTAATTAAACCGTGTGCATAATTTCATGGTAAATGAGAGCTTTAGCTTGACATTTCAGAGTAGCGTTTTTATTTCAGGCTGGGTGAAGTGTACCTCTGCTGGGCCGGATAATGAGCGAGCTCTCTGAGCTGCCTTCCAGCCGACAGTAGCCGTCGATCAGGTCGGCCATGTTTTCTGCCACAGCCAGGGAAGAGGTGTTCACTGACAGCGGCTGGAGGCGTGAAGGAAGAAAGATATTCGAAATGGACTCAGAGGCCAGAGCACATTTACATGTGTACATACATAAGTGTCCCGACAAAGACTCCAGGATGTCACTGCATCTCTCCAAGAAGTACGTCCAGCCCTTATCTCCCCTAAAAACCACAGCTTGTGATTTATACATGCTGTTTTTTTTCTAACAAATGCTTGTCGCTGTAGATTCACATCACCACACAGGCACCAAAGTGGGACCAATCATCTCATCTCACTTTCAGCGAGTTTCCCCAAAATGTGGGACTGTTCCTTTAGGGTGTTACCTGTTTGGCTCCCTCTGTGTGTACAGTGAGCAGAGCCTGACCGTCACTCTCTGCAGAGCAGGAGATGCTGCGCACCTGAGAGAACGTGGCCAAACAGATGGGCTGCAAACGAGACAGGTGATTATTTTCATATTATACATATATATTTATGAGCATTTACATATTTCCACAAATGTTCTACTAAAAATCAGCACTTTCTTTCACTGTCGTCTTGTATTTTGAATGAATATTACAAATAGCCTCTGAGTAAATGATTTAGAACAAAGTGCAAGCTCACCGTTGAGTTCTCAGTTTGCTGGCTGACGCCTTCGGGCCCGATGACCAGGTCTATTGTCAGCCTCCAGCCATGCTACAGAGACAGGACATCCACACAAACGCTAAATGCTTAAAAGACACAACATGTAGCTTGAAACGTGAGCTGTCTTTCACAAACTCTCACCACTAGCTGGCAGGCGAAGCTCTCCTGTGTGTAGCTGTAGCATTGAGCCAAAGTGGTGAAGAACCTGGTCATGCACTGGTCCTGCCTCAGAGTGGAGTAGCCCTGGAAGGTCTGCTGGACCAGCCGACGAAACTGCTTGGGCTGACACAGACGAAGAGCGGCCGTCGGACATTAAGATTTGTGGAATTTCATTGTGTTTTGGAGCTTCGACGTGATGAGTAGTTTCAGCAATCTACCTTCATGCTGCTGATCAGCTCCCTGGGAAAGAACAAGTCCAGCCCCACATCCTTCCTAGTAGAGGTCAGAACGCAGAATTCACAAGATGATCGAAGGTTTGCTCGAAACAGAAATGCGATATCTTATAAGAGATATTTGCAGAGAGGAGGAGAATGATGCACACGTGCAACAATCCCTCTTGACTTACTCTAACAGCTCAAAGTTGGACTTTTTCTCCAGCCCGTTTGGATTCATGTCTTTGTAGAATCTCCTGCATGATGAATTTCAGAATGATAAATGGGCACAATTAAGTTTTTTGAATTTCTAACTAACTTGTTGGCCTGTTTTCTTAGATGCTGACAGGAGGACACTCTTCTTACCTGATTTCCAGGCAGCCGAGCTGTAGAGCCATTCCATCGCTCACTTTTGAGGCGTACTGCAGCATGTAGTCACTTCTAACCTGTACAAAACACAGACTAAAACTAGTCCTGATCCTGTAACAGGAAGAGGCAGTAAAATGACCTCACTAACGGTAAGCATACAAAAATAGATCATGTTAAGCACTAACCTGCTGGTAAAAGTAGAGCATCGTGGTTCTGTCATCTGTGAATTTCTCCATGAAGTCTGATGGGATGTATCTGATCCTCAAATCATATCTGGACAAACAAACATCACAGTTAGATTTTTCAAGTCTGCCTTTTCCTTTAGAAGATACGCTGCGCCATGTTAGCACTGAGGTACTGGCCTCCACTCAGCCTCGAGGTGCTGCTGTTCGTAGCGCTGGGTGATCTCGGACACCGTCAGGTCCGGGTGCAGCCAGTGTATCTCTGACGACTTGAGGTGTTTCAGGAGGAGGCCGTAGCAGAGGCTGAATTTTATGTCGGGACCCACGCAGCCACTGGACAGAACCACGTTTATGATATTCTGGGATAGAAGTAGTCATACAGTCATGTCTCCTGGATTCTGGCTTTTTACTAATCTTAGTAGTGTAATGTTATTCATTGTTATCACATTGCTCATTATTGTCATATTCCTGTTGTCATAATGATAACAGCAACTATATTGCTGTTATCATTATGGTTGTTTGTTGTTAATAAAATACAGTGAAGTATAGTAAAATACAGTGGAGTATAGTAAAATACAGTGAAGTATAGTAAAATACAGTGGAGTATAGTAAAATACAGTGAAGTATAGTAGAATATAGTGAAGTATAGTAAAATACAGTGAAGTATAGTAGAATATAGTGAAGTATAGTAAAATACAGTGAAGTATAGTAGAATACAGTGAAGTATAGTAAAATACAGTGGAGTATAGTAAAGATGAGAACAGAGGAGTACATTTGAATAAAGAATAGCTGAGTTCAGTGTTGTACAGACAAGAACAGCACAATGCTGTGGAGTGTGTAGCAGCTGAACACATGAGAACCCAGTAAAGTAGAGAACGTCACTGTGGAGTACAGTAGAGTACAGAGGAGCGCAGTGTGGTAGTTGTACAGGAAATAATATAAAGGGTACGAGGGAGTACACTGAAGAACAGTGCAGCTACGTAGAAAGCTGTTTAGCTGAGTACAGTAAGGTGTGATGGAGTGGCCTAGACTACAGCGCTGCAGTAAAGTACAGTGACTTGGAGTATAGAAGTACAATAGTGTATAGTCCAGTGAAGTGAAGTAAATCACAGTGCAGAATAGTGGAGTTCAATAGAGTACAGTGCAGTGAGGTGAAAGGGTTGTTAAGTAAAGCTGTGGGTTCATTAAAGTAGAAGTAGAGTACAGTGTTGAGTAGAGTAAAGAACAGTACAGTAGAGTAGAGTACAGTAGAGTTTACCCTGACAGTCCATCCCTCCTCACAGCGGACCAGTTTGAAGTTCTTGCCCAGGTTGGAGCTGTTGCTAAGGAAACACACTTTGATGATCTTCACCGGGAAGACGCTGTCCCTGGCGACGTTCACCGTGGGAGACAGATCGGAGGAATCTGACTGGCTGGTGGGAGACATGCTCCTCCAGGACAGGGTGCTGGTGTCTCCTGACATCACACACACACACACACACACACACACACACACACGGCGTGTATACTACTGCATATGGCCACACTTGGCTGTCACGCCTACACACACCATTTCACCCTCTTCCACACAAACATGTGAAGCACACACATGAGGCGCTGCATCGAGGCTGGAGACACACGGGAAACAACGATGATCATGCTGTAGAACCTGAAGAACATTCGCTTCTCAGTAAACGATACAACTTCTGCTGTACTCACCAGCCCAGCACAAGCTCTGTCACTCTTTAAAACTGAAGACGAGTCAATGCCACCAACCGACTACTTTCATATTTTTTCTATTAAGCAGCAGATTTAAACGTCTTTGTCAAGTTAAACAGAGCAGACTTATCCGAAGCTGTGCCCCGAAGAAGAACCGCATCAGTGTGTGAAAGAGGAAACGGCACTCATATAAGGAAGTTGAAGAACAGAAAAACTGACAGGACTGATGAAATTGCTCTGCCAACCCCCACCTCACATGCAATGGCACAGTCCAGCACCAAACCACAACCCACCCTCAGGGTGCAGGAAATGTGACCGGCCAACATTTCCTCTTCTAAAGGTTTTGATGAGCAAAGCGCAGGTGGACTCAGTATCTCATCATATGTGGCACAGATGCAGACACTCACGGTCCTCAGAGGGTGAGCCTCATGAGGTTTTGAGTGAAATGTCTCCACAATTATTGGATAGATCGTCATGAAATTTGGTACAGATATCCAAGCCCCCTGTTATGTCTCGTCAAGTTTGTAAAGTTTAGCTCGTGTGTTGTGTATTTCCTGTTTTATTGTGGCGTTCAACTCTTCCCTCCTGATTCAGGCCCCACTTGTGTGTGTGTGTGTGTGTGTGTGTGTCACTCCTGATTGAGTCCACCTGCGTCCTTATTATTGAAATTTTCCATTTTAGATTAAAAAAAAAAGTCCCCTGTTTTGTTTTGTTTCTGCTGTTTGTTCCTGTGTATTTCCTGCTTTATTTCACTTCAGTTTAGGTGCAGCGGTCAGGTTAGCGTGTGGCAAGTTGAAGCAAAGCGTGCACGATGGTGACCATGAGGGTGATGATGGAAAATTCTTCGGACCTCTGGTTTCAAATTCAACCTCAGTGGGTTTTGTTGTGGCTTGGTTGACTCATAAGCAGAATTAGATGGCTCTCTTTGAGTGTGTGCGTGTGATTTGGATGACATAAGTAGAAAAACTGTGACCTCTGAGTTGTATTTCCTCTGTAAAACACAATCTGGTGCAACATTTATATAATTTATAACATGGTGATGCTATAGTACTACTAACCTAGCATCATGACAGTGGTGTTCTTGCTTGGGTGGAAATGATCAGTTCTATTCTGATGTGAGGCTTTGAATATGCAAAATGTAGATGTTCACACCCAATAAGTTCTCTCCTAACTACATTGTATTTATGAAGCATAGATGACACCTAAAACTCAAAAAATACTTCAAATCATTCGAGAAAGCCCTGACACTGTGGTGCATTATGGGTATCACTGCAAGCTTTTTTTTTTGTTTTTTATGCACATGTGGCTTAGAACTCATTATTTACATCAGCTGCATTTGATGAAATCCCTCAGCTGTAATCGTATGTTGTGAGCAGGCGCTGTTTTGGGTGAAATTTACCAGATTTTTGGGAGAATTTTTTGAATTAGACTGAATTTGTCATCCCTGCACTTGGTCTCCGTGTAGGATGGGATGTTTAAAAGTTAGCTTTCTGCATAAAGGTCCCTGTCTAGTCTGGAAGTGTTTGCACAACTGTGCTAATGCATCATACAACGTATAGGCATGGATGTTTAGTAATTTATAGGGTTTATAGTGAATCTTGTTACCAAAAGTGAAAATATAATACTGCCCAACACTTGTTCTACTTTTAAGTTGTCCTTTATTATTTCCCAGTGTTCCTGGGAGGCATTTTACTGGATTAAAATGTCCGATATGTTACTGTCACAGGGTCAGTTATTATCTAACAAACTACCTGAACGTGAAAACTGTTATATCAGCAAAACCTTTACACTCAACTGTCCGACAGAGGGAGATACAGGCCACAGTTAGTGAATGAAGTAATGATGTCAAGCCCCTGCAGTCACAGGAAGAAATCGACTTTACAAGCAAAGTTATGGTTCATTGAATAAATCATTGCATTAACACAACTTATGCCCACTGCTTTTCCGAGCTGTAACTCTTATTTAAGCAATTTTAATGATGAATATGCTTCTTACCAAAAAAATCATCCACCAAAAGTTTAGACTTATTGTAAGCAATGTGGAGAATAAATGTCAACGAAATAGCTTCAGTGCTACATTAATAAATCAGCCCCGTATTTTAAATGTGTAGATTTTTGAATGGAGTTTGGTGCAGCGAACGAATCTGTCCAATGTAATGAGGAATACCTTTCATCCACATGCATTTGGGCTGTCTGCGCTGTGTGGTTCAGTTAGAGTGATGGTCACCAGTGGGACGGTCCTGCGTGATGCTCTGCTGTCACGCTCATCAAAGACAGCGAGGGGCAAAACGGTAGAACCGCGGTTTTTCCTTCAAAGTAAAAGCTCAGATTTTCTGAGGCGCACAAAAACAAAAGTGCCAACAGTAGCCTGTATGTCATTCAGTTCAATTTGCAGAGAAGCGGGTTTAAGATAAAATATGCATCATATTCAGTATTGTAGCCTGAGCAATAGAACTTCTGTGAGCCGTATAGATGGTGATCTTTAACACAGACCCTTTCCTTTTATAAATTTCTTATTTTCCCTTTCTAGCCCATGCTATTGATAATTACTTTATATTGCATTTTATGAGCTCAATTACAATACTCGTTATTACGTTTTCTGATCCGGAGAAACAGCCAGGATAGATGAACACAGGAAGATCACGGCAGCAAAACACTTACCGCGTATGCATGCGTGCTTTTAATTTGAAGTGCCACAGGAAGTCTGCGTGTCACAGCGGCTGACTTGACGCGGCTGCTGCTGCTACAGTTGTGCACACAAGCAAAAGTGATGCCAACATCCGCTGAGAGGGAGGGAGAGAGGGAGGAGAGGGGGAGAGAGAGAGAGAGAGAGAGAGCAGTGTGGACAAAAAGAAGCTGTTAAAGGAAGGAACCACCTTTATTTCTCATTTCCTCGTCTATTTCCTTCTGTTTTGGTGATCCAAGCCTGTGCGATCCAGCCGGACTGTAATGCTCCAGCAAGGCGGGGCTGACCCTCCTGTCTCAGATCGGACGAACCAGATCCAGAAGAGTGCCGCTGCTGTTCTGGTCGCCAAACGGAGACCCAGGCATGAATTCGGCCGAGCAGACGGTAACGTGGCTCATAACGCTGGGGGTCCTGGAGTCTCCCAAGAAGAGCATCTCGGATCCGGAGGCTTTTCTCCAGACGTCCCTGCAGGATGGAGCGGTGCTGTGCCGGCTGCTGGAGCGGCTCAGACCCGGGACGGTGGACAAAGTGAGTGGATGGAATAAAAGAGCCCATTAGATATAGATATATATGGTGTATAGAGATAACTCAGATCAGCTCCAGGATGAATAAATAAACCTAAATAGCCAGTTATAGACTTCTATTGTAGGCATAATTAAATATTCAGCGTTTTGTTCTCACTTTGACATAAAAGTGTCTTTCTGAGAATAATAAAGAATCAAATATATATATTTTAAATTGTAGTGATGTTACTGATACTCTTGAACACTACTTATCTAATAAACAGGCTGAAGATCACAGTGATAATTTGTTTATTTCCATTCTGTCCTCACCTTCATGTGCTTTTATTTTGGGGTTTTTATTTTCTTCTTCAAATCTAACTAAGTTTATGACTAATTTTTTTGGTTTTTGCTGTTATTTCTATTACTCTCAGGAGGGAGGGGGAGATAAAAACGGAGGAATGTATGTGCATAAATGTGATGCCTGCATATTGCTGTAATTCTAATAATGCTAATATAACACATGTACTTATACTGAATATGGACATATGTCACACACACACACACACACACACACACACACACACACACACACACACACACACACACACACACACACACACACTTCTCGTCATATCCTCCTCTGGCTTATCCCACCTCCCTGGGAGGCTGGAGATCTTAATCAAAGCAGCGTCTGTCCGCATAGAGTGTGGGCAGTGCGTCTTTCAAAATAAAGGCATAAAAGCAGCTGCGGATCACCTCCTGTTACATTTATTTCACCCCTTTTTTAGGAGCACCTTTGCTACACCTTGTCCAGTTTTGTGACGTTATCAGACTTCGTTTCAAAGTTATATAATATATGTTTTGTAATAGAGTTGCTTCTTCATTCGCTTTTGGCAGATGTGATAAATAATGCAGGCTAGGGCGACAAAAAAAAAACAGTAACTGAAAAAATAAAGCCACACCACACTACAACAACTAGATTATTAATTACGAACTGCAGTAAAATAATGGGGGGTGTATTATTTACTTTTAGTTCCAAAATGTGTGAAAACGTCACTCAAGCGATGCTTTACTTTGAAAGTTCAAACCGGATGTTGGACTTATTAGCTAGCTTGATGCTGGTGAGCAGCAAGTGGCAAGTGCACCAGCAACGCCTGGAATAAGATTGTTTCCATGCGGGGAAAAATAAATAAAAAAACCTAAAACACCTCCATTAACAGTTTGCCAACATTTCGTGCCATAATTTGAAGCTAATTTAGCTACTTTCTGTGTGTAGTTTTTCCAGGAACCGAGGGGCGACAGCGACTGTCAGAGGAACATCAGCGAGTTCCTCAAAGGCTGCGGGTCTTTCGGTGTGGAGGTGAGTTATCATACCAGTAATTAACTGTTAATACTCTTAACTCAGTGAGAAGTGTAGAAATCAGGCCGCTACTTACACACACAACTCTGTTTTTCTCTTCAACCGCCATTTAAACCAACATACCGTGCTGTTTGACAGTGACGTCTCTTCTGCCGTTAATGTTCAGCCGTTACTCCCTTTAAAGGCTCCGGGCAGCAACAGCTACTGTTCTCACGGGCCACCTGGACAGGTGTCTTTATGGGTCAATGTAGCTGATTAGTGATGAAAATACTCACACGGTGTGTAGTTTGTTTGATTCATAGTTAGTTACATGACAAAAATGCCCTCTTGGAGGTAGATAAAACATGATAAAGTGCCTTACATGCAGGCACAATGTGCAGGGAAACGTTAGAAGATGCACTCACTGGTGCCCAGTGCAGAATTTATGATACTTATATGTAGGTGTCCTTCCAGAGGAGAAAACATGATCTAGTGCCTTCTAGGGTGGCTTTCAATGGAGAAAATGTGATGCAGGGCCCCTTAGGGTGCCCTTTAATGGAGAAAATGTGATGCAGTGTCCCTTAGGGTGCCCTTTAATGGAGAAAATCTGATTCCAGTGCAGAAAACATGATATAGTGCCTTCTAGGGTGGCTTTCAATGGAGAAAATGTGATGCAGGGCCCCTTAGGGTGCCCTTCCAGTGGAGAAAACGTGACGCAGTGCTGTCTAGGCTGCTCCTCTAGTAGACAAAATGTGATGCAGGGCCCCTTAGGGTGCCCTTTAATGGAGAAAATGTGATGCAGGGCCCCTTAGGGTGCCCTTTAATGGAGAAAATCTGATTCCAGTGCAGAAAACATGATATAGTGCCTTCTAGGGTGGCTTTCAATGGAGAAAATGTGATGCAGGGCCCCTTAGGGTGCCCTTCCAGTGGAGAAAGCGTGACGCAGTGCTGTCTAGGCTGCTCCTCTAGTAGACAAAATGTGATGACATACACTCATATGAAGGTATATTGCTGCGAAAACCTGCCGGCACAGATGAACTCCATGCATGTGAATAAAGAGGAGCCGTGCACGCAGCTCAAACAGCTGCACACAGCAGGTGAAAGTTTTGTGAGAATGAGTAGTTGCCAATACTGTCTTTACTTGAAGCAATATTGATGAGACATGTGGAGGAAGATTATCACATGATAGAGACGATGTAACATCATAATCTGTGTGCAAAATCAACACAGAAAGTTTGGCTGTTGGCTTCTAAGATATCTGTAATGTTATCAGAGTGTGTGCATGTTGTGTGTTTGCACAAGTGTGGGTCAAGCCAGGTCACATCCTGCCCCACAGTGGGTGTGGAGAGAGGGCTAGTGAGAAGTCACACACACACACACACACACACACACACACTATTGATCTTAGCCTAGGAATCCTAATGGAAAAGAGCAGATTATGCAACATAGTCTTGAGCTGCAGACCTATAACAAGGTTTTGCTCCACACTTGGGTCGCCCCTAAAAGCTCAGTCAATAATGAGGGAGGTGGCTCAGGGAAAAAAAAAAACCCCAACCTTGCACACGTGGTAAAGGAGCAATAGAAAGAGAATGAAAAGATGAAATGGAGTCAAGGAGAAGGAGGAGGGTGGGAGGGTGACGTAATGCAACACGCCAGGCAGCCAGTGGATTTTCCAATCAGGTTGATTAGACGCATGTCAGCCATGTTGCTGGAAGCCAAGGCCTCCATTACCAGCAGCCTGGCTGACATCAGCGTAGTAATTCATTGGACAAGCAGAGGACGAGACAGACCGTCTGTCCAATAGAGGAGGATTACAGAGTGGACGGTGCCAGTGGGACTGTGGATGAGTTCTGACTCCATGATTAACCATAAGATCATAAATTTGGCTTCTGCTATTAATTAAACTTCATCGGCTGGGATATTGATTGGGTGCTTTTAGAGTGCTTTTTCTGCAGCATTAAATTAAGCGCTGCCTACTAACAGGTAAGCTCTTAAAGCAGTCGCTGGCTCTTGTTTTAAGCACGCTGTGATTACGTGCACGTCACAGCTACAGGTGAGAGCCTTTTCACTTCAGGCGCAGCATGCAAAGACGAACATGACTGCATGTTCTTTAGTTATTTCTCTTTTATTTGGTTACAAATTGTAACAGCATCAGTTTATATTTATATCCTATCATTTCATTTAATGAAAAGAATATTTATTTGATTTGCACCATCGAAATTCTTTCAGGGATTAATAGTGCGACTTGTATTTCAATATCAAATTCACTTTTTTTTTTTTTTTCCATTAGTGAGGGATAAGAGTGTCTTTGTTGCCGACACCACACATGTCATTCTTAGTGTCAGATTTCAGTATTGATCAAGTGCATTGATACAGCATGGTACTGGAACAAGAGGCAGCTAAATACATAAAATATGTGCAAATGCAACTGTAGCACATTTCCACTGCAGCAGTGTATCCTGGCCCAAAGCCAGTGGGAGGGGTGAAAGTGTGTATCAACTGCTCGGACTACTAATCAGGCCGTGTGTATAAATCAGACCGAGTGGATTCTTGACAGGAGGACTCCATTAAAGAATAGTGGAGCTGCTGCCATTATTAACTTTGGGGTATTTGATTTAAAATAGTTTTAAATTGAGTCTGTAATCAGGATGTCTCAGCTTTGACTTTGACGCCCCAGGTTGCTCCCACCTTCACGCCTTGGGAATGTAGAAGTCAGTCAGTGTGTGCTATACACAAGATTAGGGGCTTCAGAGGTATTTTGATTATGTGTGTGCGCGTGTGTGTGTGTGTGTGTGTGTGATGGGGAGATTACAAGGGGGGAGCTCAGACTTTGAGTAATCCTGCTCCAGACTGCAGTTGGTTCAGAGATGTAAACCCCCACTGAACTTGTGCGTTTCTTCATTTTTAGGCTTGGCGTATGTTTTCTTAGCGCAGATTCTATCTAGTAAAGAGGGCTAAAACAGAGGAGGGTGTATTACAAAGGAACAGGACCACCACACATGTCTAATTCAGTAACCACACGTTACAATGTGCTTTTAAAAACTATATTCGCTCTGTTATTCATCATCACATCTCAGTGTGAGATCCATGCATGGAAATGTCAGTGAGACAGCTGTGTGTCCTCGGTCACGTCATGCTCCATAAATGTATTATGACAGTGTGAATGCGTTGTTTCTTTTCTCTTCTGTCTCATACTCCTCTTCACTTTATTGCTGTTCCAAAGTTCATTTTTAATATTCTTTATTCGGGTTTTCTACTTTTAGCCGTTTGAGGTCAATGACCTTCTGTCGGGGCTGAACTTCTCCAAGGTCCTGAACTGCTTGGTTGCCCTTAATAAAGCTACTGAAGGTAAGATTATTGTGTTTGTGTGTGTGAGAGAGTGTGTTTGTAATATTTCTTTTCTTTTCTTTTTTTTATTGTGTTTATATAAATGCTTTACAGCTTCATATTTTTATTCATATTATTAAAAGTAGTTCTAATAGTGGTATCATATGCTATAATGTCATTTTCTGTTTAGCTGTATAGAATAATTTGATCTTACCAGGATTCACAATGAATGAATTTTAGACACTTTAATAGTTTAAGCATTAATTGAACCATTGTGTGCAGATTTAGGTGTTTCTGAAGACAGCGTGTGCGTGCCACACGCCTCAACATTGAGGATCAAGTCATTTGACTCTCTGAACACTCAGAGTCGCTCCTCTAAAGCGATTCTGCCTCAGTATCGCAGCCTGGTGAGTTACCATAGCAACGACAACAACACATCTCCCGAGTAATGATGGTGGACAAACACTGACTGGGGTTAGATATACAGAGCTGATATTCTGTACAAGAAAAAAAAGCCACGGAGGCTCCTCTCTTACTAGTAAACACACACCTTCCTGATGTTATTCATGCTCTATCTTCCCTGTCCTCCTCTTCCTCAGGACATGTCAGAGGGCAGCGGGTGTGGACACTTGCTGGTCAAGGCACGCTTTCCCTTCGAGCAGACCAATGAGGACGAACTCTCTTTCGCTAAGGGCGACATCATCAACGTGATCCGCCAGGAGGACGGTGGCTGGTGGGAAGGCTCGCTCAACGGCAAGTCCGGGTGGTTCCCCAGTAACTATGTACGGGAGCTGAAAGGAAACGGTGGGTGTGCTTCATTCAAGTCCATGTCATTTGTCAGTTACAAATCTGTGTGTAGGTCTCATATTAACACCAGTAACCTGCACTGCTGCTTTCTTTTAGCTGTAGTATGGTTTCTTATGGAAGCTGACCGACTTAGTTATCCTTGAAACATACGGTAATGAATGCAAATTTATGTGTAGCTAGTATTTCGGTTCATTTAATCAGAAATTCCTAAGGGGTTAAGGATAACTTCAGTGTTTGAAGGCATTCCTTTCAGAGACTTCACATTTTCAGGCCGGTGAGTTTGTCATAGAAATATGAGAACAACATTAAGAATATGGATTAATTTGCACCCATCCTCCCGCGCTTCTCAGAGCTGTATCCTTGTGGCCTGTTTGATTGTGTTGGTTGATTTCTGAGGACGGGAAGCAACAGACGAAGGAAGGAAACCCTGCAAGCACACAAAGACAGGAAGTTCCAAAGTTGCTGTATAGAAAGGAACTTCCTGACTTAAAGTTTTCTGCAGAAAACAAAGACCATGATAACAGAGCACTGAGGAATGGAGGCAGATCCACATGGCCAGTGGGAGTTTGATGTTTGAGGGACCCAAGCTTATGATAGCTGTGGTTGTTTGTCGGGTGAACAGCAGTGAATTGCCTGCCGAACTATAGGTTATATAGCAGTCATTGAACTAATGCAAGGGACAACAGTGAACTGAAGTACATGATGTTATTATAGGCAGCACAAAGCTGAAAAAACAATAACCAGGACGGTGAAATGACATGACATCATGGAGTAAATTGAAGCATTCAATAATGGCCGTCCTACATTTTGCAGCATGTATGGCTACATCATTTCCCTGCTGGAAACTTCAGAAAGGACACATTTTCCTGTGTAATTCTATTGAAGGGGGATATGACTGGTCTGGTTGGGTCCTATGGGATGAGTTTGCACACTTATTATTTTCTGTTCAAGTATGTCGGTTGTCACTGCTCATGCTGACCGCTCATCTCTGTTGTATATATTTTACCAAACAAAAACACGTATGCTACATGAAATGTTCGTAATTTTAAGTATAAATCAATATAAATGCCTGTTTTGTGTGTCCTTCTCCCCCCCCCCACTCTTGCTTTATAGACAAGTCATCAGACAAGCCAAAGTCTGGGACACTGAAAAGCCCCCCCAAAGGTTTTGACACCTCTATCATCAATAAGACCTACTACAACGTGGTGAGCATCATACTTTCAACGGGCTCTGTTTTAAAACTGTCCTCATTCTTTCAGGAGCATACATGTGTGTGTGTGTGTGTGTGTGTGTGTGTCTGTGTGTGTGTGTGTGTGTGTGCTTTCTATCTCTTGTTGTATTTATGGACTGTGAAATCAATTATGCCTCATCCACACATCCAATTAATGATTGTGTAGCTGTGTCTGTGTGTGCATAAGCATGTGATAATTTGGGTGTGTGTGTGTGTGTGTTGTCGTCTGGCTGAGCGTGTGAGTGAGAGTGCCACAGATGTAATGTAGGTTATTTCTTCCATTTCAGTGGTTTCTGGGGCAGCCTTGCCCCAAGGTTGGCTTCTGTCGCTGTGTGTGAGTGCTTGTGTGCGCTTTAATAATGCAACAAGCTGCCACAGTCTCTCCAGACAGCCCATCTTTGGTCGGGGTACCTGACTCTCTCTCTCTCTCTCTATCGCGTGCACACACAGTCACAGACCCTGCCTGAAGTCAAAGCTGTTCCCAGACAGAAATGCTTAACAAAAAGAAGTTATAAATAAAAAAGAAAGTCTTTTTTTTCTCTTTCTTCTAATGGAGCCTCTAAAAAGCTTTACAACGGAGGCTCGTATGAGTAGAAGACGCAGGCTTTGGGTTTTATAGTTTCTCTTTCACATCAGTAAGACATAAAAAAAAATGACTGGAGTTCAATTTTACTACCTGCGGTCCTGAGGGGAGACACAGCAACATGTGTTACTTGTCTAAAATGCAGTAATTCATTACCACAGGGTGGTAGGTGAGCAGGAGTAGGAGTAGGAGCAGAGTAACCTATTACATCTGAATTCTGTGTTTCATATGTATGGGTTCAGTGATTGAAAACTGGCATTACTAGAAGTAACCAATGATTTTTCTATTTTCATTATCTGTCATTTATTTTCTTGACTATCTAATTAGTATATTAAACATCGGATGATAGTGAAAAATGTCCATCACAGTTCCCCAGAGCTGAAACCAGACATGTGATGATTAATTCAACTCAAATTCTAAACAGCCATCCTTCCTACATAGAAAAAAAAAGATTTTGAACTGCTCTCATCTTCTCCATTACTTATTCTTCATATCGCTCACGGCCTGCGTCAGGTCCTGCAAAACATCCTAGAAACTGAGAATGAATATTCGAGGGAGCTCCAGAGTCTGCTGGGCTCATACCTGCGCTCACTTCACCCCACAGACAGGTACGGTTATTTTTACACTTCTTCCTGTTTTATTCAACAGTTTTATTTAGAGGTAGCGCTGCACACATGCATATCGTTACCAATACCCATATATATAGTACCGCATATATAGTAGCCCATATTGTACAAGCACTGTTACAAAATGCACTGTGCATGGATTACTGTTTTGCAGACTCAGCAGTGTTGACATCAGTCACATTCAGGGAAATCTGGAGGAGATCTCAACCTTCCAGCAGATGTTGGTTCAGTCTTTGGAGGAGCACACAAAGTCAGTGCACCAATGTCTACCTGTATATATATGTTATGTTTAATCTATTAAATGCAATAATTGACACAGTGGGATTTTCGCCATGGTACAGTAAAAGGTTTATTGCACGTGTTAGTCCTAAATTACAACAGTATAGAGTTGACAAGAGAGCTGAAACGATTTATTCAAAAATACTCCAACTTTTTAGGTCGGACAAAAGTTTGAAAATATGTTCTTGTGTTTTTTTTTCCATTTTGCTATTTATTTCTGACATTTTACAGACCAAATATTTAAGCAATTAACTGACATTAGACGCAGAATAAAAATGAGATGAATGAAAACCTGATAATGGCCAATATCAAAGCAACAGCGACATCTAGTGGTAGACTGAAGAAACATACAGCAGGTCTCTTTTTAGAGACAGCAGAACATGAATTTTAAGTTTGAAAGATTTGTAATAAATGCTAATATGAATGTCATCTCTCAGTTAAAGACACTTTGAATTCCTGAGGACTAACTGATTGAATGCTCACGCTGTCATTGTTGTGTGTGTGAAGACTGCCAGAGAGCCAGCAGAGGATCGGGGGATTCTTCCTGAGCCTGATGCCCCAAATCAAGATCATCTACGTGGCCTACTGCTCCAACCACCCGTCTGCTGTTAATGTGCTCACACAACACAGGTGCAGTCAGAGAAACACTGTGTTTTGCAGGTGTGTCCGCTCGTGCCTTGTATTTATGTTGTGTGTTTGGCGTGGCGTCACAGTGAGGAACTGGGGGAGTACATGGAATCCAAAGGGGCGCCCCCTCCTGGGATCCTGGCTCTGACCACTAGTCTGAGTAAACCCTTCACCAGACTGGACAGATACCCAACGCTGCTGAAAGAACTGGACAGACACATGGAGGTAAGCTTGAATCTGTCCGTCTGCAGTCCTTTCGTTGTTTTAACATATCTCTACTAAACAAGAACTTGCCAGCAGGATCTGAATCCCCATGCATGATCCTGGGAAAAATAATATCTTCAATGTGTTTCTTTGTATCAGGACCAACACCCTGACAGAGCTGACCTCCATGCTTCCATAACGGCCTTTAAAAACTTTGCAGTAAGACTCAAACACACATACACATTAGTGGCATTCAGCATACTGAAGGATTACTGACAGTGAATCAGTTTCCTGAGCTTTAACAGTCAACAGAGTTTATTAAAAATGCTTCATGTGCCTGTGACTGCTTCTGTGGTTGTGTGTGTGTGTGTGTTCAGGTTCAGTGTCAGGAGGTGAGGAAGAAGAAGGACCTGGAGTTGCAGATTTTAACAGAGCCAATCAGAAACTGGGAGGGGGATGACATCAGAACCCTGGGCCCTGTTCTCCATATGTCCCACACCACAGTCCACACACAGAACTGTCAGGTACTCATCAGAAACCTTCAGACTATTGGAAATACACCCTTCCAAATGACAAGAGTGTTGAGTTTAAGTTACCGCAGAAGAGAATGTAAAAAGGTTCTTTGTTTTTCAGGAGTCAAATGAACGCTACCTCATCCTCTTCCCTCACACTCTGCTCATGCTCTCTGCCAGCCTGAGGATGAGTGGATTCATCTATCAGGTACATTTGCATAAATATGCTCAGTTCACACTTTTCTTTGGTCTCTGGTCTGCTGATTTACACGTCGTGCGCTTCTGCGTGTCTCTGCAGGGGAAGATACCACTGTCAGGAATGCTCATCTCCAGAATAGAAGACGGAGAAAATCTGCGGAATGCTTTTGAAATATCCGGTCAGTCCTCCCTCTCATTTAGCTAGTGGAGCTCTCTCTTTTTAATTGCGTTCCTTTCTGTATACTGGCCGTGTCTGGTGTGGGAAAGCTTGTCCTTCTTCTGAACGTTACACGTGTGGTGTCTGTGTTGTCATGCAGGTGGCCAGTGTGAGCGGATGCAGGTGGCATGTAACAGTCAGCATGAGCTACAGGAATGGCTGGACCTTCTCACCAAACACACACACACCTCGGCAAGCCACAGACACTCAGACAAGCCTCAGTCCGTCTGTCACACAGTAAGTCTCCAGGCTCTCTTAAGAATAAGTCCATTAACTAGTTAGTCGCTAGATCCTCATCCACTTTACTGTCCTCTTTCCCGCTCCACCCACCTCCTCCTCTCAGTTGCCCAGTCACCCTGGCACCCCCACCAGACACTCGGAGTCTCGTGGAGGGAGCACTGGACACACCTACCACACCCTTCCCCATCCCTCTTCATATGGGACGGGCCTCAGCAGCAACCCAATGTGGGGGCCCCTGGAGCCACCGAGTACACCCAAACCCTGGAGTCTGAGCTGCCTTCGCCCTGCGCCTCCACTCCGGCCCTCAGTTGCTCTCTGCCAGAAGGAGGTACACTGGTTTACTAAAATGAATAACTATACTATACACTTCTATTTATAGTATATGTGTTGGGATCTGGGAGCCTCTTGAGTAAATGAGGATGTTTTTACACAATTAATTCACTTGACATTAACCCACTGAAATAATGTGAATCATTTTGAGCAAAGATTTACATTCTTTCTGAGTCCCGTTAAACTCAAGAGTTAAATTTGGAGCAGCATTCCTACTCTACATAGTTCTGTGTCCTTGTGTGAAGGATATGAGCAAGAGTCCGAAGAACATGAAGAAGCTGCTCCCGAAGAGGAAACCAGAGAGGAAACCCTCAGAAGAGGACTTCACTGTCAGAAAAAGTAAGTAAATTCATTTGGAACTGGACTTCAGGCGAAGTTTCAGCTGCAGTTCGCTGCAACATTGCAAAGAACTGTATTTCCAGTATGGCTGCCAGAGAGAGTGTAGCTGAGAGTCGTCTCCCTCCACCATGTCACCTGTCCCTCCGCCCTGTCCTCTCAGGTACGGCAGCTCTAGAGGAGGACGCTCAGATACTGAAAGTGATTGAGGCGTACTGTACCAGTGCCAAGACGCGACAGACTCTGAACTCCAGTGAGTAAACGCACACATCTGCACACTTGCATATATGCGTAGACACGGCTGTCTGTCTTATTGCTAACCACTGTTTGTTCTCTGCTGTCAGCTCTAACAGTGTTTTTCTCTTTCCTGTCTTTTCATGTCTTCCTCTGCTTTACCCGTCCTTCAAACTTTGATTTTTTTTATTTTTATTATTTCACCCACCTTCCTCCTATTCTTTTAAAACCATTTATTTATGGTTACATTTGGTTTAAATCTGATTTTTTATGTTTTTACAAATGTCTACAACTATGATATGGTTTATCCCAAACCCTCATCCCTTTCTCCATTATGATTTGGTCTCCTCCCTTCATCCCTCCACCATTCAATTTGGTTTGTTTGAACCCCATCTATTACCGGTTACTTTATGGTACAGCCTGGCAAGGGACTGACCTCATGCACAACCATGTGCTCGCCGACACCAGCCTCACCGTCGCTGGTTTCCCCAGCAACCCGCCTTGTTCTGACCAGTCAGAGGATTCGGATTATGACAGTATCTGGACTGCCCATAGTTACAGGACTGCCTCTTTTTCTCGTAAGATATCGGTGTTGTATGCTAGCGAACCAGCTAGCTTACAACTAGGGAAAGACACATAGATCTATTTAGTGTCTCAAACCTTTTCGCCTGCTGTGTGTTTGTCTGTGTGGATCTACAGTATATTTTGCATAATTAGTATTTGTGAATGAGCCATGAATATACAGTAGCTTCATTTAGTATATGACCAATAGTACAGTCAGTATATTAAATGGCTGGGTATGTGTTTAATTCATTGATTATTTTAATGTATTTACTATCAAATCAGAGTCAAAACACCAGAAAATATCCAAATTTGAGAAGCTGGAACCAATGAGTTTTGCCATTTTTGCTTTAAAATGACATTACCAATTAATCAGTTATCAAAATTGTTCCAAATTAAGTTTTGGTGATTGATTAATTGGCTAATCATTGGAGCTCTACACTTGTTTGTTGTTTTGATCCATTGATGTAACACTCTGCCCATCAATATGAAGGTGTTTGCAACCATTTAACTGTATGCAGGAAAAATAGACCAATGTATAATACACAACAAGTGCCTGTGTGTACTGTCCTCTTTGAACTCTGTGTCCACCACTAAAAAGTTTGCGTGCACATGTATGTGTTGGGTTAACGACTTACACTGTCGTCCGTGTCCAATCAGGCTCCAGCAGGAAGGACGTGCACATGTTGTTCCCAGAGGAGGAGAAGATCATAGTGGAGGAGACCAGGAGCAACGGCCAAACTGTGGTGGAGGAGAGGTGAGGGAGGAGACGTGACAGTATGCTCTCACTGTGTGAATATGAGAAACGACAGTCGATGGTATGTCACTGCTCTGTTCCTGCAGGAGTCTGGTGGACACTGTGTACAGTCTGAAAGATGAGGTCCAGGAGCTAAAACAGGTGAGTCAGACTCTGTTGGTACTGAAGATTTGAGAGAGCTCTTTTAGCTGCCGTTGTGGTATTATTGGGCAAAGATGAGAGATTGGACTGTGGTGCTCAAGCTAAATAATCCGTTTTCTCACATCGATCTCATATCATCCCTCCACTCCTCCGCTTCTCCTGTCCTGTCTTCCTGTGTCGCTCCCCTCAGGACAACAAGAGGATGAAGAGGACGCTGGAGGAGGAGCAGCGGGCCAGGAAAGAGTTGGAAAGGATTGTCAGGAGAGTTCTGAAGAACATGAACGAC
This sequence comes from Pempheris klunzingeri, assembly GCF_042242105.1. Classification (NCBI taxonomy): domain Eukaryota; kingdom Metazoa; phylum Chordata; class Actinopteri; order Acropomatiformes; family Pempheridae; genus Pempheris; species Pempheris klunzingeri. The sequence goes on from NC_092035.1 coordinate 3,027,782, forward strand.
CCGACCTGGGATGAGACTAACCTCTGAGATCAACGTGCATCTGATGAGACCGGTTTCTGACTTTTAAATGACCAAACGTCCCATGATCCCTTGCTCAGCCTTTGTGGACAGAAGCTGCCATTTCCACTTGCTTTGACCCTCTCTGTGACCTGTGTACCTAACTGTGGACCAAGAGAAAATGCCTGCCAACCATCAGCAAAGCCATCCCAACTGACCGTAAAGCTGTGAAGCCACATCAGCTGGTAGGCATGACGACATCACTTCCTGTCATGCTCCTTTACTTTTTCAAACAGCCTTCTTTTCGAGCATTGACCAACGCATCACTTTTTGCCATTTATTCATTCATCCTTGTGCTTCAAGTATAAAGTTTCACCCTTGCGAGGACAGGATGTTATTGACTGGCCTGGGGCATGAAGAAGAATGCTCCATGAGTTTATAGTCACAGTTTATTCAGAGCATCTGAATGAAAGTCCTTTTTCATTAGCATTAGCATCATGAAATACTTTTTCATTTATTTCATTTGGTTTATTTGTTATATGAGATGGAAAAGTCACTGTATTGTAAACTAAACCTAAATTTACCAGCACTTCTCAGTGGCCTCCTGTGTACTACAGGATGAGAGGAACATTTGGTGTAAAAATAACTGCAGCTATGATGAAACACCAGTTTAACATTTTGCAACAGACCACCATATTATTTGATGGATCCCCTGCATTGCTTCATGGGATATGTACATTTCTGGCCAGTGATTATTTTGAGGAATACATTATTTTAAACCCAGATGGATAAACTCCAATAGAGGCATAGACACAATCTGGCAAACCTGTTGATTCATTTCTCAACTGATGATAAACTGACAATGATCTGGGTACACGGCAGCGTGTGAGCTGATCAGATCATAAACAACACATCCTTGAAAATGTGTAGTCACAAGAAAATGATGTTATTCTCAAAGTGAGGCTGGTGAGAGGCTTTCTCAGGAATTAGCTCGACCATCAGGGAGTTTCAGCTCTCAGCTCCAGATTAACTTCTACTTCAAATGTCATATTCTTGCAGACTGACCACCCAAGCAATATTTAAAGGTGTAGGAAACTTGATTTAGAATTATTTTTAGATGCTCTGCACTGTGCAAAGCATTTGACGTCCAGGGTAGTAGATTACGCAAACGACCTCAGAGCTCCACACCACAACATATTCCATGTGACTTAGGTTGTTGTCAAAGACAGCAGAGGAATCTCACAGACATAAACTGAATGTTTGAGCCATACATTACATTACAAACATTACACACGCCAGCCCAAAGCTACAGCTGTAACAGTTTAACACGTGAAGATAAACACAGTATTGCTAATTCACAATTAATTTGGATTTTAATTTAATAGCAAGCTGCTGCGCCGCCGCCTGCACTGAATCTAGCTTAGCTCAGTTTTTGTATCCTGTTGTGCTGAAATTCACACGGACCCCAAATGTCCTTTTTCTGTTTGGAATAAGGTCTTTAGAGGAGTCATGGTAAAAAAACTGCAGGTCACTTTGGTCGTTAAACACTTTAAACTGACAGTTAAACTGCACTGAACTAATACTGAGGCATTGGTTTGCAAAGGAACAGAGTGCTACCATCACAGTTCATTTTTAGTTTGTCTTAACTTCAGTTTTTTTTAGGAGCTTACCAAATATACACATTTTCAAGACCAAAGTCCCAGCAATAAAACACTGGAAGATGTTTTTTTATTATGATTTTTACGATGTCAGTATGCAACCTACTGTAGAACGATCTTATTTTTATATTTGCGATTGTGTTTGTACTCTTAATAACCTTGTTTTGATTTGTAACACGTGTTCTTTTCTACTTGACCTGGTTGATCACACACAGATAAGCAGCATATATTCTCATGAACGTCAGGAGACGTGCCTTCGGGAGAATAAACTTTCCTTTGCTGAAGTTATTAAGCATAAAAAAAAATAAAAAAAAACTTCACTAGAGGTGAAATAGTACTGATATTACAAACCACACTGATGTAAACTATGTATTACAATTAACTCTAACTTATATATTTAACTGAAAGTGACTGATGTTAACGTATTGTGTGCTCCAATGTTATGGTGATGATGATGATTACAGTATGACAAGAATCATTCCCCCTCTATTTATTTCATCCATTTGTCTGTGAATAAAATGCTGAATCAAACTGTTGAAACCAGTGTTGTAATGCGACTTTGAATATTTCTGACAAACTGGAAAAGGTAGCGTTCTTTTGTGCATTAAGAAAACTCACTACTTAACTATTTAAACCCCCTTTTGATTAGCTGGAAATGACTATTTCCCCAATAAAAGTGTATAAAGCATCTAAAATTAGGTCAGCCTTGAACATCTACAACAGTAAAATGCCACATGGACATTAAATCAGCAGTAATACTCATGCAGATGATGCAAACACATGATCTGAAAGGTGTTTTTCCACCTTTGGTTGAATTTCACGTCCTTGACTTCCGTGAAATCGGGTCAAACAGCGCCCCTCTGGGCTGTAACGGCCGGCTCATGTTATCCAACGTGTGTGGCCGCAAACAGCATTGCACCCTTAATGAAGTCTACTTAAGTGCGCAGGTGAAACGGTCATGTGACCGAAAAAAAGAAACTGTGAAGGTAGCAGTGAAGCACGTGACACTATAACCACAGAGGAGACATTTAACATAATAAAAACCGAGTAAAAACAGAAGCTAGCTAACCGCTAACATTAGCGGAAGTGACGTCAGCTAACGGCTACAGCTAGCTAGCAGCGACGGAGAAAAGTCTTTTTTTTTTAAATCAACGAGCAAACCAAAGGACGGTCAAAGCTTCATCTTAACGAGGGAAAGAAGACGATAAATGTGAGTAAGAATTATTCTCTACTATCTCTGTGTGTGCTAAAATGTTCCGCCATGGCCGCCTGTCTGTCTGTCTGTCTGTCAGTGTGTGTGTGTGTGTGTGTGTGTGTGTAACTCCTTGCTGTGCACTTCCTGATATTTAAAGTCTCTTCAGTCTCTACATGTGTGTACAACACGTGGTGAGTGTTTTTAAAATGCCACTTGCTGCCATATTTGAGATGGAGCCCTCTAAATGTAACCTTAGCTAATTTAGCATGTAGCTGCTGATTGTCTTGGCTGCTCCCATCTGCAGCTTGTGAACAATCATCCTTGATCTTAAATGAGGTTAAACCAGACTGCACTAGATGTGGAAGTGGAAGTTAGACACATGCATTTATTCTACTGTAGGGTTGAGTATGTGCTGACAGTATTCAGTAGTGATCTGTACCTGTCTGCTAGGTGGATGTTTTCCAGCACAGAAATAGAAATGGATTGGTACTTTGGTTTGATTGGTACCCTGTCTGGCCCCTGTGGTTCAAATTGGCCACAACCGTTGAGTTTTAATAATCTGGGTTATAAAACATCACTCCATCACTCCACCCACAGTCAACACTGGAATATATTTTCGATGGCGATATCAGATTGAGGATCTTCCACATATAGAAGATGGGCATTGACGTGATGACTGATCTTGCATGCATAACCTTGCATTAGATTTTTAATGATGATCCTGCGAAGGATCATTTTGGTAAATATGATCTCGGCATACGTTCGGGATGTTTCAAAGTGCACTGGCAGTTTGATGGCTTCCACGTTAGATGTCTGTTATCAATGCAATCAATAACATCACATCACATGGCCAAATTGCCAACAGGTTTTGGCAGGACACCAGCGGAAAGCATTATTCCCTTAACAACAGAGGAGAAAGGAGTCTTTGTGGAGTTGTCCTTACTAAATTGACAAGGCCTTTTACAGCCTTTGATACAAGGCTGGCTGCTTCACACAATGGAAGGCATATAAATTTGCAGATGTCGTCTGGAAAGCTCAAATGTCAACGCTTTTCACAACAGCACCAGGGCCCTGCAAGAGGAATAATTGATTGGTTCACCTTTTGTCTAGCCAAATATTCATTCAGGAGGACAAAAAAAAAAAAAAAAGGAGGCAAAGCAAAAGATGAAAGAGCATCTTCTACAGCCGGGGTGTGCTGGCACTATTCATCATTTTTCTTTTTGAGGAAAAAAAACATGTTTTTCCCCATATTTTTAGAGGCTACTTCGTGTGTAACACATCCTTCAAAAATAGGTCTGCAAATAACTCGACCAAGAAAACACTTGTTCAGCTGTTCGATCGTACTTGGCTGTAGGAGCTGTGCTTATTTTTCCCTGCAGAGGAAGCCTTTTCCTGGAGTTGACCTCTTACAGGGGGGGATTTGACGTGACATTTCTTTTGCTTGCAGGACAGGGTTGTGAGCATCCACTGTGGGAGCTGGTTCGGCCCGGGCCCTTCCTCCTCTGGCTGAACAGTGGAGCTCAGTCAGACCCCCCCTTCCTTCCTTCCTCACTAAATGAACCTGTGGTCGATTTAGAAGGTCGTAGGTTGCGATTGCGCAGCTACACCTGCATCAACGTGAGCCTTTTTTCTGATTTAGACACCCAGATGCAGATCACATGCATTTTTTTCCTGCAAAAACCAAGAACATTTTAGCTTAATTTACTTGTAATAGCAGAGAAATGTGAACCATAATCGTTTTATGGCATCTATAGAGTGTTGGAGTACTTTAGGTGGTGCACACACACACACACACACACACACACACAAGCTATGGACAGCCCCATTGTAGATGAAGTGACAGTGTGTCACCGGGGTTGTATTGTTTTCGGCCATGAAATCAACAGGTGTCTGCTTTGTGAAAGGCACACACACACACACACACACACACACACACACATCCGAACTCCAGCGGGGCAGTACAGTAGCTTTCTGTCTCTGTGTTCAATAGTTTGTGATAATTTAGATTTGACTCGTATTGTTGCATTGTGTCTCCCTCTTTCTTTCTCTCTCTCTCTCTCTCTCTCGTTCCCTTCAAAGCCATTAATTCCCAGCCTCTGCAATTTTCCTCTCCGATAGCAGAGAAAAGGCAAAAGAAAAAGGGAAAGAAAGATGACAAAGACAACACAGGACTCCTCTCTTTCTCTCAGCCCTGTTATTGTACAAAATAGCCAAGCAATAATTTTTTGTCATTGGTTTACTCCTAAAAGCCCATTTGACGTCGGTCTTGAAAAGAAAGCAATAAAGAATCTTTTCAGCGGCGCTGAATGAGCAAGAGAAGGAGGAATGAATCCCTTTGGGACGTTGCGACCGGAGAGGCCTTTTTCTTATTGTCTTTGCTCTGGTAATCAAATGGAGCCGAAATGAAAATGGAGTTTTCTATGAAAATAGGGGCCTTTGTTGGCTTTGGAAGGCTAGTAATTCATAAACAATAAGCCAGCTCCTTTTGTTTGGGTTATAATATATTCCTGCTGCTCTGAAAGAGGTTTCTCCCTCTCTCTCTCCCTCCCTGTCTGTGCTTGTGTGCGCACACACACACACACACACACACACACACACACACACACAGAAGCCAGGGTAAAAGCCAAAGTGAGGCAGCAGGAGAAGATAGGATATAAAAGGAGGCAGAGAGGCAGGCTCTCCCATTCATCGTCCCGGCAGCGAGACAGCAGGATGCTCGACTCTTCAACTCCACCTCTCTTTCTCCGTTCTCTCCATCAGCCTCTTCCTCTCTGTTGTGACGGACGTCTGCGTTCCTCTCACACCTCTAAGCCTTTTTTTTTTTCCCCCAGAAGAAGTGAAACTTTGGCGGGGTTGCCGAGGCCAGCCAACAGGTGTGCCTGGATCCCTGTTCTCAGCAACGGCAAAGTTTTCTCGGAGTGCCGCACACTTTTCTATCGGAGGAAAGGATTTCTCATTCAGTCGGGAGAATGCCGACTGGTTTTTCATTTCAATTAATATTGGAGGACGACAAGTGAAGTGATGCAGGTCACATGCGAGGCCACAGCATGATGGAATGACACCAATATCCCACTTTTATTTCTACAAAAAATGGATAATCGTGGACAATGTCTTGTTGTAACTCCAAGAAAGCAACACTTCAGTGTGCCGACAGCAGTTTGCCTGCACGGTTTAACCCTTAAACCAAGACGGAGGACAACAACAGCTGGCATCACTGGATAAGGGAAATACCGCAGCTTGATATATATAAATACTCGGCGAATGTGTAGACCCAACCCTCCTCAGGCTCAGTCCAGGGGAAGGAAAGAATTCACTGAAACTCTTTTGTCTTGCAGCGCATCCTGACCGTCCTGAACTTTTGCGGAGGAGAACTGTGCGCGTCAGCCGGCGTGATGTAAGTGCTGCATTTTTTTTCTATTTTCTGCCACCATTTAGAAACACTAACGCTATTTAAGGATGAGAAGTGAAGTAAGCCTGATGGTCAGTGCAGAGTTTCATGCTCCAGGAAAGATATTCAGCATTTATGCACCATTAAATGAAACCCTGTCTCCTAGAAATCATGTTTATATACCACTAAATTAGTTTTTTTGCCAAATGTGTTTTGGAGGAAATGTCTTTCTGCTTATTATGCTCACTGGTAACTTTTCCCCAAGTTTTCATGCTGTTTTTGCATGTGACAGTCCTGCATGTGGTTCGGTTAAAGCTATCATAGAGCAGGAAGACACGTTTGGTGCCCAACATTTCCCGCAGCTCTCCTGCAAGCACCGCTATGTGCAGCTACTCGATTCGGCCACTCCCCGGTCACATGACGCACGGCGCCACGTGTCTCCGAATGAGTTTCCTCGAGGCAGCTGGACGCCCCCATCCAGTGATAGTTGGCCCCATGCTACCTTTCTAAGTGTGGGCACAGCCTGGTGAAAGAGAACGATAAAGACAACTCAAGAGACCGAGCGTAACTTTGTGGAGCCTTGTAACATGTTTTAACATGGTTACTGTCCAGCAGCATGCTCTAAACCTCTGAACATGTGTAGGCCGAGGTTACAGGCAATGAAACTGTGGCATTCATTGGGATTTATTTATTTATTTTTAATTTTTTGGATCCTTATTTTGTGAAGATTTCGAATCATCAATAGCATTCGATCATTCAGCCAGAACCAAGGACTGGTGTAACAAACTGCCCTTTGCTTTTAAACTTCTACTACTTCTAATTTATCTTAGAGAAATAGTCCAGAAGGTGTGAATAATGCGTTTGGCAGTCGCTCTTCACTGAATCTTGTTACTTTGATGATCAGAGGCTTCAGAAGTGACTAAAAAAACTTCCTCTGATGTATATGAATATAAAATGCATTTGATGCCATCTTGCTTGACCCACTCGAGCTACTATTCATTGCTGTCTTCTGCATTCTGTCTTCTTTTCATCCATCCATCCATCCATCCATCCATTATGGGGGTGGGTGGGGCAGGAACCAATCCCAGCTGAGTTCGGGCGAGAAGCAGGGTCCACCCTGTCAATCACAGGGCTGATTCACACTCGCACTCACATCTACGGGCAAACTTTACTACTTTATTGAACACAAAGGAGAGACGAGAAATGGCTGGAATAGAATAGAATAGAGATTCTGGACTCCTGATGGTCGCAGCCTCGTCCACATGACTCTTAAAGCAGCCGGTCTGATGACTACAAACAGGCTTTGTGTTTCCTACAGTTGTCTCGTGTCTTATGATGCTGCAGTTTGGATTTCTTTTAATAATACAAATCTGGTATGTTTCATTTGCCCTTGTTCAGACTGCTAGCCCAAATCTGTGCTGAGAGGTTGGTGATGTCTGGACACAAATCCAGTCTGATCACCTGTACATGACGGCCTGCCTTAAGAATCGGATTTGAAAAGCAAATGTGATTTTGGATGCAGTCTGAACAAAACCCTCGTCTCCATCAGGACACGGCCGCCTGTTTTCTTTGGATCCTGTGCTGCTGTGTTGAGAGTTCTTGGTTCAGGTGTGGGCCTCTCGTTCGGCTGCGTCTCCTCTTCAGAGTGACGTGTGGTAATCAGATAACTTTGTTCATCAGTGATCATCAGCCGCTGCTCGAGTGAGAGACAGGAGATCTATGAATCTGATTTAAAAATGGAAACGCATGGATGGAACAAAGTGACCTGACTCGTCCTCATGGAGCAACGGTGCTGCTGAAGCTGCACGTCCTGATTTAACCACTAGATGGCAGCACAGTCCAACAAACAGAAGAACCCTCGGGGTGGTTGTGGTTTGGTGTCATCATGGATGTCACACTTCTCTCTTATATACAAGCACACATCTGGGCCCTAAACACTGCATTTAAATTAAAGTATGTTGCTTACGTGGCTGCTTAAGGTTCCTACTAGATTATCTGTTTGTTTCTGGCTTATTTTTCACTCTTGAAGAGGGATGTAGTCCAGAGTTTATTCACCTTCTCATGGGTGGATGGAACATCAGCCACTGCAGGAATTCTGGTTATGTACTTATATCATAGTGTTCACCTAAACTGTGAAGATATTACAGATATTGTAGCTTTAGGAGTCAGATTCTTAGAGCAGATAAAACTGTAACTGTAGAGCTGAAACTCCTCCTCTGGGTGTTGAAACCCACAAATGCAGAGAAATAACACAACTCTGTTCTTTTTTGTGTTTTGTTTTTCTGAAAATGGAACATCAGGTGTGTTTGTTAGATGTCCACATACATCTATATACTCACCGTTTTCTACTAATCGACAGCTGCAGAGACCATCAGCACTGCAAACACCGTTAAAGCTACATCAATCACTCAGACCTCCACAGCTGTAATAAAATGACCTCGGCATGGAGCTACAAGCTTCATCACATAACCAAACATCTGTGCTCAGCATCGTCCTGTGCTTTAACTTTAACTTTTCTTCAACTTGGAAGAAGAATTCCCATTCCCCACTAGAGGGAGCTTGATATCCATCTCAAAAGCGCTCGTTTAAACCTCAGAGGCCGAAGCCTGCACAGTCGGAGCGCCCTGTGTTTGTATAGCGCCTCTTCTCTGACCAGAAACATCAAAACCTACTTTACAGTAGCAGCAAAGGTCACGCTTTGTTTTACTTTGGCTGCAGAACGTCTCATTTGAAGTGTGTGTTTGTTAAAATGTAAAAATCATATTTTCAGAGACATGACCGACTGTGAATTTGCAGCCGGTTTTATTCTCTACTTTAAATTTGTGTAGAACATTAAAAAAAAAAAAGAGCATATTTTAATTTTCATTAATTTCCTCACAGAAACAAGCAGGAAATTCACAGCCGGTTCTGATTTTAAGTGTTGAGCTTGAGTGTTGAGTCTTTATTTTTTATTTTGACAAATACAAAAACACTACATTCCTGCTCTAAGTGCTTTAAGATCTGGACATGAATTGAGAAATATTTTCGCACCACGGGGGCAGAAGAGCAGCGAGCTTGACCCCGCAGTGAGAATCATCACTGTCAACACACGCTAAAATCTTCTCTGTCTTTTATTCCACAGTTTGCAGCCTCTAATCGTGCATATTAGTGAATCCTGGTGGCGCGCTACGAACGCAGAAGTAGCAGCAGACTGAAGCGGGGTGCTTTTCCAGAGGCGGAGAGGCTGAATATGAATAGGTAGGAAATATCACTTTGTCTCACTATGCAGGCTTTATGCCGTGTCTTCAGCTGTTATTTAGACTAACTGTACCATAATGGCCAAACAAGCTTGAGTGGGAATAAAGACTGCCATTATGTGAGCTCGGAGGCTCGACCTGTTGATGCGCCATTAGCTTCAGTTCTGCGCCTCCATTGTCAGACTGTGCTCCCCCCCCCCTCCTCTCCACGAAGACCCTGAAGGTTAACTGGGTGTGAAGGCTTAGGGTGGGGAAGAGGGCAAGACTGGTGTCGCCCAAGATGCTGGAAGAAAGCAGTGTGTAACTTTTTGCAGGTTATTTGTAGAAAAAATTGCCACCAGAAGCTACTTTAAAACATTTCCTCAGAAATCAGTTGATAAATGGCTGAAAGTTTTGCTCGAATAGGACAAAATGATAAATTCACACTTCAATTAATAATAATTAACACAATGAAGTCTCTTCTTTTCTTTTCGTTTGACTGCTTACAACCACATATTGTGCTGCAAAACAGTTCTAACTTGTTAAAGTTCTGCTTCTGAGCGTTAAATAAGGAGTCAGGTTTAGTGTCATCGAACACACCACACGTTTTTTTGGTAATTGAGACGCGTCCCATTCAGTAAAACATCATCCCCTCGGGTTTTAACTCATAATGTGGCGTGACAAGCGAAGGCGTGGGGGAGGGGGGGAATATTAATCTGCTCCATCGTTCTGTCCAAATGTAAATACATGTGTGGATTTTTTTATCTTTATTTTTTCCGCTGCGGTCAATCCAGAATCATCAGCGAGTCACGTGACTCATCGAGGCTGAAATAGTTGTCTACTTCCACTTTAAACTCCTTTGACAACATTTCTTCTTTTCAGCGTCTCCTCTAATCGTAGCGTTGAACGTTAGCCTTTTGTGTTCTCTTTTTTTTTTTACTGTAAATTCCTTTGTTGCTTTGCTCGTGAACCGTTACTCTATTATCATAGCTTTTTTTTTTCTCTTTTTTTAATAGCTGCGTTTTAAAAGCGTCTCTCTAAGAGTTGATATTTCACTAAAAGAGCTAAGAGCAACGGCAACAAAGCCAAAACAAACAGCTTTTACTGTAGAATTCAATAAAACAGCAAAATCTAGCACCAACATGAATACACTGAAATTGTCTTTTTTTTTTTTTTTTTTTAAATAAAGCTGCTAACATAAGTGGCGTGCAGTGTTCAGAACCATTTGCAGAAAAAGCAGCGACCAGTGGGATACAAGAGCCTTCCTGTGGACTGAATTGCCTCAAAGTGCCAGGCTGCTATCAAACCGCATTAATGTGATGGATATCCGGCATTCTGCATTCATTCTCCACGCAGTAAATGTGGGAGCTGACAAACAGATCCTGGTGAGAGGGCCTCCAGCACAGAGCAGCCGCTCCGGCGCTATCTGCCTCTAAAGCATTGACAAATATAGCCTGGGTTCAAGATTTTATGTAAAACACACACAAATAGAAACACTTTTCCTTAACCCAATTTTTTGCAATTTCCTCAGAGTAAGCAGCTCAGTCCTCTTCTCTCTCTGATGTGCTGTGAGGATGACAGTCGTCGTGACCACGCTCGTGTTCTTGGCAGAAGGTCACTTTATTAATTTCTTTAATTTCTTTTAATGGTCACAGGGTCTTTTTGTTTTGTACTGCACGATAAAGAACTTCTGCCGTCTTGGGGATCTTACAGTGCAGTTGTTAAATAGAAGGCCGTGAATTTATATACAACTTCGAGATGCTGCTCTAGTTTCTTCTTCTGCGATATCAAAAAATAAATAAATGGAAGGAAATAAAACCATTGAAGCAAATTCTTAGAAAAGGAATAAAAAAATAAGTGTAGTTAAAGAGCACAAACTGCTCCTCAGGACCTTCAGGAGTGCAGCAGTTTGATATTATGCTTCCACAGAATTTGGAGGCTCGCGAGAGACGAACTCCAAAAAGGGAATGGTCGAAATGAAAGCAGCAGAGGCGGCGGGGTTTTGGATTTTGGCGGGTCCGTTTCTAAAAACTACATTTCCCAAAGTACAATTCAAAATTGTTTTTTATAGGCTTCCACGGCTCCTCAAGTCTGTGCCCCAGTTTAACTATTAAATTCAAAGTAACTCCATGAGGCAAGGCCTTGCAACTGGTGTGTGTGTGTGTGTGTGTGTGTGTGTCCATGACAGCTGTGCACATGAACCAGCTCTTGTGTGTTATGTTGTGTATTTAGTCATAAAAAGTTGGGCTCAAGTTGATCCGCTAACCTCTCAGCTGCCAGTTTGACCGGCATCATGAGTACAAACGTGTCCGTATATATTTAAATAGGTTTCCCAACCTTCCACATGTCGGTGCACCATTACTTCCCCCCCCTCCTCCTCTCCTCCTCTCCTCCTCTCCTCCTCTCCTCCTCGTCACTATGAAGGAACTACGCTGCCGTCGTCAGTACACTGTGAGCATTACACAAGATATTCAGTCGGACTAAATGGTTTCGCCAATTACATTGATTTTAGAGGAGCTATGTTGTTTGCATTAGTGGAGGAAAATGGACTGCCATTTTCGGTGTTGTCGGGTGGAAATTGAGAATTAAACTCTCCTCGGGCTCTATAATGGATCAGCAGGCTGATGTAACTCTGCGCGCTCTCTTTTTGACCATGTATGACATTATGCACTTACACCATTAGAAAGTCTTTTTTCACCAGTTTGTAATTACATTAACAAATATACTTCCAGACGTGCTGGGTGAGCGCGCTGGGCCGCGCTGAAGCCACTGTTGATACTGCCTTGGTTGTGCCTCTTTATAATATAATCAGTTTTCTGATTGATTGCATATCAAGACACCTTTAACACAATTGTGGTCAACAGTTTAACCACTACTCTAGATAAATGCTCAGCGGCCGACGCAGGGTGCTTTGTATTTTACTCACAATAGCCATTAGACCCAAAATCTAAATTAGTTTTTGAGGTTTTTTTTGTTTTTTTTTATCGGATAAACCCAGCAAACCTTTTGATCAGGACACGCTGGGAGTAACAGGAGCGAGCTGCAGAGGAGAGGGGTCCCTTTTTACACCAATTTCACTAGTTGGTTCGGTAATGTGCAGCTTTAAGCACAGTGTCACAGTGTCACACACCTCCTGTGGCCTTTTCTCTTGACAAACGTTTCTGTTTCACAATTAAATTGAAGCTTTTTTTTTTTTGGTTTTGCGTTTATGTGTTTATCCTTTGAGTTGATCCCATCATGGTGGAAATACAATATAGATACGCAGTAGCAGTTGGTAGCAGATGCATCACACCATGTACAGTACACCACTGATACCACATTTCCAAAGAAATAATTTTTTGGAAAGAAGGAGTGAGGGGAAAAAATAATGCAATCACATTTTCCAACATATAAAAATTAGTGGAACTATTTTCTTAGACAGGGCTTGGTCTAATTCCTGAAGTAGAGTCCTCAGGTGATGCTTTGGCATAGATTTCCACACCATTCATGACCACCGAACCAACAACAGCCTCAGATATGGACTTCTAACATCTGGAATGCACTTCCAACTGCTTTTGTAAACTTGCTCACATCTGTTTGTCTGGACAAAACCAGCAACTGGAAGAAAACAATCATCTTTCGCTATTTACTGGCGTTTTTTTATTTTAGAGTAAATGGTTAATGTAGGAATGAATCAGCCCTGAAAAGAGCTGCATAAAGTAACAGCTCTAATGTGAAAACAGCACTTTTGTAGGTCTGCCTCTACAGTTAGCTTCTGATTACATTTTCAAATGTAAAATAATAGACAACAAATGTCACTGTACAGCCACCCACCACTTACACAGTTAGATCTCCCTCTGAGGCAGCACCCCCCCGTCCTCCCCTCCCCCCTTTATACACACATAGAGAGACACACTCACATCCACACTTAAAGCAGAGCACCACTAAGTAAGAAATCAAATGTCATTGTTGTGGCCAAGTCGATTTCAATCTCCATTTTCAGCTTTTTCCAAAATCTATAAACACGGCTCTTAACACAGGAGTGAGAGCCGGGCGAGCGGAGGGTTAAAGGGGGTCTGGGGCTCTGCGGGGCTCGGGTTAACTGCAGTGTCAAAGTGGCTTTTGTCCTGTGAACAGCACTCGGGTGATGCTGCGTGGCAGGCAGCTGATCTGGGAGGTTGCTGGTTTGAATCTACTCAGCAAAATGGGACGATTTGGACGCCAGAAGGTGTTTTGAAGTTCTTTTTCATTGCTGTAAACGCAGCAAAGGGATGTTTTGTAGGACTTGTCACTCAGTAAAGGTTGTATATGTCGCCGTTGTATGATCAAAATGCATTCAGGCCTTATAGCTTGCAATAACCACAACAGAAATGCCTCTACAGCCACGTATCATAGCTGTCTCACAACAAGCCTCGCCTCAAAATAATTTCTTAATCCATTAATTGGCGTGGAGCAGCATTCGGGGCAGGGCTTTTTGTTCAATATGTTTTTCAGAGATGCATACTAATCATATAAAGTGATCCTTTGTACTCAGGTTGACAGCAGCGACGAGGGCTTTTAGATGCGCGCACACACACACTCTCACACACACGCATTCGGCGAGGCATGTGTCTGGGAGCGCCGACGGCAGAACGAGTGTATTATTTTCCCTGAAGAGTGTTATTTTCCTGTCAAGGCTTGATGGCAACGTGCCAACAGATGTGACAGGGAGCGATCATCCCTCCTTCATACAGTACAGAGAGAGAGAGAGAGAGAGAGAGAGGGGAAGCGAGGAGGGATGGACGAGGATGGAGAGAGTGAGGCAGGCACACTAGCTTGGATTTCCATCCAAGCTTTTTTAATGCAAATTACAATGCATCGAATTTGAAAAGTGGCGTGGAAATGGCTAATTCGGGTGAAAATTTTTCGCACAAAGTTTCTCGCTCGCGGCTGGAAGTTTTGATTTAAGAAGCCGTGATTGAAATCCATTTGTCGAATACACGCCGATGCCGTCCGTCCAGCCTGCGCTCCCAACAATGATGGACTGCTGTTGCACCCACAGGCTTCTACTATAGTTATGTGTCCATTAGTTGGTACATTAAGACCCTGTCTGCTTAATGTTTGCCACATTTTATACTTTCATCTAAACAGTCTTTAAATGCAGGAACATTTCCCCTTGGCGTCTTTCCTGCTATCACCTTCATGTAGCTGTAATTTGTTGTGGGCTTTTTATTTCTGGGGGCCACGTTGCCAAAACGGCTCCATCTGACAAACTCGGCCACTTTGGAACGAGACAGCGTCATCGTTGTTCTTGGTGTAGTGTTTGAGAAGCGTTAATTGAACTTGAATGCAACATGTCCGAGCTAAAACTTGTTTACTTACAACAAATTTCATAGCCTCTCCACTACGTAACCCCCTCTAATAAAGGAACACCTCATCTTATCTTAACTCATCTTAGCCCCCGCAGAGTTTCTTCCTCCTCCTATGAGAACAATCTGCTGCCAACAGACTTTGATGGAACTAATTTATTGCCGGATTTTTCTCTCCTGATGTCTGATGAAAATTCTTTTTTGTTAATGGCTCCTTTACTGCGGTGCCATTAATAGGGTGTGCTGTATCTATGGTTCTGTGTGTGTGTGTGTGTGTGTGTGTGTGTGTGTGTGTGTGTGTGACGCTGGTGGGGATCATTGGCTGTAAAAGCAACAGCGAGGGAGACGCTCCGGAAGTCTTCTTCCATTCACTACCGCACATCTAGCAAAGCCATTACACTGCAAACATGGAGACCGACTGACTGGATACAGCATGAGAACACCGTTACTGTAGGGAATAACTAAAACACCGAGGTGTATCCCTACTCTGTAGAGGTTCGAATCAACACGGTAAACACTGTAAGTGACGGGCTGGGATGTTTGGACTACAAAAATGGAGGATTGGGGATAGAGGAACCTCTTAAAACGCACAGCTGGATGTTGTATTAGCTTTTTCAGAGGACAGTAATCAGTGAATCAGTGGCGCTCTCTCCTTCACTTGTGCAGGCTAACTTTGGACGATCATGTCTCAGTAATCTGATGTCCTGATTCAGAGCTACCTGTTAAATAACAGCCGCTGTAGATGAGATTATAGTGTGTGTGTGTGTGTGTGTGTGTGTTCTCTTTTGTCATCCAGTAAAGTCTGTAAGTAAACTGATTCTCCACGTTATCTCGCTCTCTTTCCATGTTTCCTCATCTCTCTCTCTCTCTCTGCTCCTTTACCCTCTTCATTTACTTCTTCTCTGACTAAGAAACAAAGACAAAGCAAAACAAAGCGGGAAAAAAACAAAAGGAAAGAAAGAGGAACATGTCATTACTGGTTTTGTTTCCACAGCGGCACAATGCCCTGACCACCCTCATCAAATGATAGAGAGAGATTGCTTGCATGCAGGAAAGTAAGAGAGCGAGCGAGAGCCCCTGTGTGATGAAAGGCAGTTTAATTTAGATAATTATCTTGCAAATTAACCACAAACTCCTTCCCTGTTAATTACCTGTCTTGGGGAGCAGTGCGGGAAAACAAAAAGCAGAGCCAGGGAGGTCTTTGTTCAGATCTTCTTGGGGGGGCCATAAATTGGTTGCGCCCCTGCTGAAAGGCCAGATAACCCTTTGAGGGAACAACCACTAAAGCATTTGATAGGCTAATGGGGAATACTGTTAGCATCCGCGCTTGTAATTGGACGTCATAAATCTGGAACAGGTGATGGGGGGAACAAAAGAGGGGTTTTGTGTGGATGTCGAGGCCGCGGTGCGACTTGTAAATCCTTCCCCCGGCTGAATGGCGCTATCTGATGGTCCACATATGGTTCTAACAGGAGATGCACAGGAACTGGATCTCCCACATCGATCCTAAATATATGTATGTCTATGTATGAGAGAGGGAGAGAGGGAGAGGGAGGGAGAGTGTGTGTACCTGCCCCAGCAGTGCTAATAAAGAGACCTTTCCTTATCTTGGTGTCTGCTGAAGGTGATTCTGTCAGTAGCTATTAACCTTGCCTTTATAATCACAGCTCCTCTGATTAGTTTCACACTTAAAGCCCTGACATTTTCAATTTCACAGTTATTTTTGTGCTTGGGGTCCGCCACAGCGGCAAATACATTTGGCACATCTTTATCCTAAATAACGACTTATTAGCGTTGTTAGCGCCGCTCATTAAAAACCCAAACATTAAAGCTTTGTTGTCTTGGTCAAGTCAAGAGTGGTGAGGCATCCGTGAGCAAACTTTAATTAACGACGCTGAACTTACTTTCGCTTTCAGGAGACGAAAAATCAAAACATGCGAAAAAATCATTCAGTTTTTCATTCAAGTGTCTTTTTTTTTAAGAGAAAGCCCAAAGAAAAGCACAGTAGGTAATAAAACCACATAAAGAATCTGGAATTTGACAAGGTTAGTGGTTTGACAAAAAAAACCTCCTCAGCTTAATTTCCCTTTATGCATCTTCTTAAGTGCTAATAAAAATGACTCTCTTTATCTTTGGTCAATGTCAGGGAGGTATTTTCTTTATCTCCTCATTTCAATGATTCCGTAGCTTTAGCCTAATTAAGCTGAACGCCACCAGGAAGCGGGACGTCCTCCTTTAACGTCACCCTCCCGTTAAACCTGCGCCGGGCTGCTGCCACCGTCGCCCGGCTCACGTTCCCACGCTCCTCTATCGGCGTAAAGATTTCAACTCATGTTGTCCGACCCTTTTGAAAGCCACCTCTAACAAACCGAAATGAGTGGTGGTCAAATTAAGATGATTTCCTCCAGGGCTAGATTGCTGTGATCCTGCTTCTCCAGACATTTCCTCTCAAAACGTTACAAATCACTGGTGCACAAAAAGGCTTTCTGCTCCGACTGCAGCACGGCTGGTGTTTTTTGGATCTGCGTTAGGAAAACATTGCAGTTTGGATTACAATAACTTCTCAGGGAGCGATTCTGGCCATGCAGTGGTTTTTCAGGAGGAAATGGGACATAAACTCAAAGTCTGGGATTTTCCGTCTCTAATAATGTCACACTATAAGATGGACATCATTTTTATGCGTTTTGGGTGTTTTCTGGACCCAATTTTGCATCCTTTCAGTCACATTTAACCACTGTGCTGATTATTTCTCAGATTAAACTTGATAAGAATGCCTCACTTGCAGACCCAAGGTCCCAGGGGTGCCGTGGACAGGATCACAAGTCAACCAGCCATTTCTGTGACAAACTGAGCAGGCTGAGATGGAGATAAGTGAGTTGGGATGTACAAAGATGCTTCCCCAGACAATTTGTGGCTCACATGGTCGTGAATGAGATTGCAGCCACGTGCTGGAATGAGTACGAGTGTAATCCGGCCCTACGCTACATTGTCGGGCTCCAAATCACTAAAATAGCATCGTGTCAGCGATAGAAGACAAACCTGGCCTTTATTTGATCTGTCTCTCACGAGGAAATATCTAAAACTACGACGGTAGTCTTCAACATCTACACGTCGACCATAAGGAGCAAGAAGCAGCCGCTTTAGGTTAAATCCTCGGCATCGCTCCGTCCTCGTGAGGACATGTGACAGAAAACCACACACGTTATAACACACCTACACTATTCAGCCACGTTCTCCAAACCAGGTGTGAGGACACGAGAGCGCACACACACACACACACACACACACTCTCTCGTCATACTTAACACACACTGTGAGAGGAACACCGGAGCTGCACCAATATTTGTGTTTTGCGGCTGTCACGTATTTGTCCAAGTCCTTGTCGCTGCTCTCCACATCTACCGGCAGCAGGTGTGAACAACTCTTGTGCTGAGAGGGACGCACTCTGCTTGCCACCCTGTCGGGGAGAGAAAGGGAGAGAGAGGGACGTAGACGCGCACACACTCAGGCTGGGGGAGGAGGGGCGAGGCTGGAGGGAGAGGGAGAGATCAATAGTAGTGAGTGTGGAGTTTGGATAATTACAGTTGTTAGCAGGGAGAGGAGAGCAGCTATAGTGGCCTCTCCACTCAGAGTCTCTTATCACTCTCTGGCCTGTCATTACAGCTTTAAATGCTGCTGTAGCAAAGTGGCAACCGTGTGTGTGTGTGTGTGTGTGTGTGTGTGTGTGTGTGTGTGTGTGTGTGTGGGGTTTTTTTTTTTTTCCTCTCTCCTCTTGTCTCCTCTTTTGCCTCCTCTCTTTACTCTTTTTTTTTTTTAAATCTCCTCCTTGTTTCTGCTCTCTACTTCACACAGCACCGCCTACTTCCCTCGTCTCCTGTCTCCTCTCCGTTTTTCTTGTCTCCTTTTATATGTCCTCTCTCCTTTCCTCCTCTCCTTGCTTCTTTTATATCTCTTTTCCTACCCTCATTTCTTCTCTCGTCTCTCGTTTCCTCCTCACCTAACCTTGCCTCTTCTACCACCTCCTCTTTTACCTCTTCTCCTTCCTCCAATAGTCTCTCTTCATCTCCTCTGTTCTTCTACCGGCTCTCCTCCTTTGTTTTTCCTAGTTTGAGCCTCACCTCAGCTCTCACATTTCCTTTTATACGCCGAAACGTTCAGACGTTTTGTGTAAAAACAAACAAACTTTGAGCCGGGGGGGGGGGGTGTCACCGTGCTCTCCATCAGCTGACTCCGCTCTTCCCCCTGCCGCAGCACCGACTCCCCCCTTCAGGTGTGTGCTGGGTGACGGGGCCTTTCTTCGAGGTTAAATAGTCCCATCTGATGGCTCAGGCCAAACACGGAGGAGAATTGGACTAGAATTTGAGCAGATGGAGACAAATAGATGGATAAAAGCAAAACACCCATGAAATCATTAAGTTTTTTTTAACCCTTTAACCTCCTCACCAAGAAATGTATTCTTTATATATTTTATGAAATATTGGATGTCGTAAGTAAAAGATGTTTTCAATAAGATCTAGTGAGTCAAAATGTAGAAGGTTAAAGGGTTAATTATTCAATTTCTCCTTCTCTTTTCTCTTCACCTCCTTCCTCCGCCTTTCATCCAATAATCTTGTTTCATCACTGTGTGACTTTTCCCTCTGTCTCTCCTCTCCTGTTCACCTCTCCTCCCCTCTATCACCCGCTCTTTCATCACCTCACATCTGCTCCTTCATCCAATAATCTCTCGGGTCCCTTTTCCAAATTTGCTCTCTCCACTCTTACGTTTCGCCTCTCCTCGCGTCCTCTCTCATCCGCTAATCTCTCCTATCTCCCTCCCGCTCCTCTTTTATTCTTTATCTTTTACCTTCTTCTTCCCTTCCGACACCACCGGTGGTGCCAGGAGGAGGAATTTACTGTGGAGATCCACGCTCTAATTTCTCAGAAAGACACACAGAGAGGGTTTGACTGTCCAGCCAGACAGGATTTTCTTAGTTGTTGAGTCTTGACACACGACACTTGAAATAGCCCCCTGGAGAAACTGGAGTTAAATCCTCCTTTGGATTGCTGTGGTTTGCTTCTCATGCACACACACACACACACACACACACTGTTGTGCTTCTGTTGATCTCCACTGATGTTGAGGATTCTTGTCAGACATAAGGAGGAGATGAGAATGATGGAGAGAAGGATTAGATGGGCGCAAAAACAACGGCGGCTTGTCCCCTCCGGGCTGTTTGCTCTGATTTTAGATGGAGCAGGATTAGCTGAGGATGAGGAGATCAGAGTGGTGTGTGAGTCAGTACGTATGTATATGTGTGTGTGTGTGTGTGTGTGTGTGTGTGTGTGTGTGTGTGTGTGTGTGCACGTTGAGGAGAAGTGGGCTGTGATTGGTAGACGCTTGAGGCAAAGCTGTCAGATATTCGACCGATTTTCTTTTTGTTTTACGTAGGTGGTGCACCATGAAGGTTACACACACACACACACACACACACACACACACACACAGATCGTGCACTCCACTGCAAAGCAAAGCATGGCAAAAAACTAAAGTTGTAAACGTCCAACAAAGTGAGAATTTCTGGCTTTACTTTCTTTGATATCAGCGCCGATGGTCTGAAACCGTCGGGTTTGAGGTAAACGGTGTGTGTGTGCCTCATGACTGTCAGCTGTCTCTCAAATCCGGCTGTGTGTGTGTATATGTGTGTGTGTGTGTGTGATTGTGTGTCATACAAGCATTGAGTCGGGTATCACAATGAGACAGGAAATCACTGCAGGATAAAAATTCTCTCTCTCTCTCTCTCTCTCTCTCTTGCTCTCTCTCTCCCATACAAAACACTCACAAATAACCCGCTAATCTCTGCCTCTGCCCGCGTGCCATTCAAGGCTTCCTCCAATTAAAAAGCATCAGGGAGTCGAACCCGCCATCTTATTTATCATATTAATTAGAAAGTCCCCCGACAACAAAGAGGGGCCTACAGCTGTGGAGCAGAGGAGAGGCCTGGGAAATGAAGGACGGTTTGATTTGTTGTCTTGCTAATGTGACACCTATTATACAGGTTAGGCCCCAAATACAAAGACGCCACAACAGCATATGGTAATTGTAAGTGCGCACGTGCATGCGCAAGTGTGTGTGTGGTAAACGCTGGCATCAAAGGGATTCTGCTCTGGCTAAGTAGGTTTGGTATTCAGTCAAGCAGCTTGCTGTATTTCATATTGGTAAGTTATATGGTAGCCATGAACCATTACACTGCACCTGAGAGTCTGTGCTCTTCAGTGTCACAGAGCTTTATGTCCACAGGTGCTTAACGTCAGTTTTCCACTAAAGAAGTTTAGAATAATGCTTTAGAAACTATAAATCTGTTACTAATAGGGGATTTAAGTGTTAACTAATGCTTTAGTGACAATAAACCCACAATTTCTGAGCGTTAATACCACATAATAATTGGATAAAGTGTTCAAACTCAAACAGGTAATGAGTCCAAACGCCATTTATTTCACCGGGTTTGTGCTGAAAACTTTGAAAACGAATGAACGAGTGAATGGATTTTGGTTTGGATGTTCTGCATCTCTGTCACGTCTTTCTAATTAATGCCTTGTTACGGCTGGAAGTGATTAGTTGACCACACATAAAGCTGCTTTCATGCACTCTTCATCAGAAAGTGTCCCACATTTCTTATGCTTCATCAATTGGAACGACCTATTAGGATTTAATTTATATCTATATATCTTTATATTTCATTTATATATATATATAAGTGTTGTACCTTAATGAATCTAAAGGCATTGTTGCTGAATCACAGCACAATTCCACAAGTGTTTCAATATTTAACTTGATGTCTTCTCTGCCTGTCCATCTTATTTGCTCCTGTGATTCAAATGTCAAATCACCAAAGCTTCCTGTTATGGATAAAGAGAAATGTGGATAACGGTTGAGGTTTTAACATCTGTAGTACAGTAACATCTGTTGAGTCCTAATGAAGATGGGAAGACGGAGGGCAGATTTAAGGGTGAAATGGAGTGTTGGTGGTGGGGGGGTCGATACAGGAGACTGTGCTTGTGCTAAAAGCCATATTGTCTTGAAATGCACCATATTTATCACACAAAAGCGACCTAAGAGTGTATCTAGCTCCCCTCGGCCCAGTTCTAATCAGTGGTGCTGAAGCTGAGAAGGAGCTGTCCGCAGTCCTGAAACGGCCCCTCTCTCTCCTCGATCTCCGTCGCTACGTGTGTTTCCACGCCTCTAGTCCGGTTTTTCCAGGGTGTTAGCGTCCAGTCCTAAGACATGCTAGGTCGGATTAGCTTAGTCCACGTTCGGGCAGACGGCAGCTCAGCATGCAGCCGTCTCTCCTGCGTCCTGTCGCTGCAACTCTGCTGCCTCGTTTAGAGAATGGCTTCTCTAGTCAAATAATTTAACGCTATGACGGGTAAACTTTGCAGTGAGCGTAGTCCGGGGTTCGCATGCGTGCTGAACTATGTGTGTTTTAGGGGGGTGGGGGGGGTCATGGATCAACTACGGCCTGTTGCATCATATTTTGGAGACCATCTTAATACTTAATACCTGAGATATTCCCAACTCCAGTTGAGTGTATCTCAGTTTTAGAATAAGCTTCTCATTCTGTGCCAATAGCTATTGAGATTTGATCAACACTGTGTGTGTGTGTGTGTGTGTGTGTGTGTGTGTGTGTGTGTGTCAGTCCAGCCATCTGGTTACCAGGCCATTGTTTGCTCTGTCACAGCTCAATATTTGCCTATCCATCTCTCATCCCACTGCAAACCACAAGTGTGTGGCGCTTGTACTAAACTGCACGTGTGATTTCATCGTGTGTCGAACAAAATGTGAATAAATACCCCCCCTTTTTTTTTGTTGTGCCAGTTTTCATGTACAAACAGAAGTTACATCTTTCCCGGCAAATGAAATCCTTCCACAGATGAGGAAAGTATTGAGAGATGGACAAAAGCTGATTAGTTTCTATCTTTTCGTGACATTTGCCGACAATTAGACAAATATGGAGCAATGCCACCATTAATCTGTTGCTTACTTCCTGTCTCTTAAACTTACACTACTTCCACTACATTTCTTTTTTCTAGTTTAGTTTATTCATTCACTTCTGGATATGGCATTTTAACTCTGCATACTGCATTTAGTACATTTTATAGTGTATGTTGCATTTATTTGACTTATTTATTTAGATATATATTATATTATTTTGCTAATTCTTATTGTTGATCTGCTGCTTACAACATTTTTTTTTGCTTAATTGTTTGTATTCATGGTGGTGCTCACTTTAACGTTCTATGCTGCCACTGTGACACCAGAATTCCCCCCCCCCCGGGGATCAATAAAGTATTTCTATCCATCTATCTAGACCTTAAAGACATTGACAATTACGTTGAGCCTTTATTATTGTTCATGATAACTTTCCAACTTCTTCACAGTCGTATAAATCACTCAATATCAATATAAAGATGTGCGAATATATGTGTGTGTGTGTGTGTGCAGCGCAGAGCCAATGCCAGGGTGTCATTTTCCATTTGGCTGCTGGACAAAAAGATGTATGTTGGCCAGACAATCTACTTGTTGTGGTAAACACACACACACACACACACACACACACTTCAGCGTCGAGGTTGTTGCTATTGTGCAGCTTTCATGTGTTTGTATGAGCGTATAGCACAGCGCCGGGCTGCATGTACTGCTTTGACATAGCCCAGTAGCAGTGCACTTAACACAGGAAGGGAGAGATATCTCTGCCACGGACTTTATTGCTGCCATGGAGCGCCGTCTTTGTCTTTCCACTGCCGGAACACTCGCTCTCATCCTTCCATCTACGCTCCCTTTCTCTCCCGTCCGTCCGCGCAATACGCCGCAGCTCTTCCCTCCATTCCCTTTCTCCATCTCGTCCCGTCTCTGATCTCCTGCTGCCGTTTGAGCATCAAAGGTGTTGAAGAGGTTTGCCATCTCACCTTCCTCCCCGCAGATCCCTTCATCTTCTTCAAACAGGAGAGTGCAAAGGCTAACTGTGGGTTTCAGACATCTTCTGTGTATGTCTCCCTTGCTCCTCTGCCCCCGGTCTTTGCTATTAGCAAAGTATCTTGACAGAAAGGCTCCCTGGGCATAGAAACGGTTGATCTGAAGATCGAGACTCACGTGACCTTGGCCCTCAATTACACCGCCTCAGCTTGTGTTTGCTGGAGTTATGCTTTCATACGTTTATTAGAATCTGCGTTTGTCTATTACTACAATATCAGCTTTAATAGTTATTATAATGACCTTAATGATGTTCGCATTTAGTCAACACCAATACTGTGCCTAAGTAAGTGTCTACAGACTATAATTAGAACTAAAATCACTAAAATCCGAGAGCACGGTTACTGAAAATATATGAAACATCAGCTTTACACAAAAATAATAATACTCCTTTTTGTTCTTATGATAGTTAATAGGAATTTAAGTACATACAAGTATGGACAGTGCTTTTTTTTTTTTGTTAGATCTGAGAAATATTATGTCAGACAGGAATTACAGAAGCAATAAAACAGATGCAACATGTGGGATTAGCATTATTAATGTATTTGTATGGGATTATATGGGATTGTAGGGCATTTTGTCACACTAAACCCCCGGGGTGTGATGTTCCTGAAGCCCTGCAGGCCTAGACCTTACATGCTGAACATCACCCCCCCCCATACACACACACACACTCCAACCTTTACCCTAAACCCATTCCTCATCTCTGTTAAAGCGGACTCTGAGTGAATTGCTTCGCTAAAGGCTTTTTAATAGACTACTTTATGTGGGGGAAACTCTGGGTCACAGGGGTGAGCCACAAGGGAGACGTGGGGGAGGGAGGGGGCAGAGTGAGGCTAGCTCATTGGAAAACTAACTGAGCAGAGAGCCAGTGTTCGCAGCACTACTGATCCTTTAAGACCTCATATGAATCAAATAAATTATAATTATATCTGGCATTTCATAAAAATACATTTATTGGCTCTCCTATGCCTCAAACATGTAATAATGTACGAAACACCCCGCGACACTCTGCGCAGATATAAACCAAGTCACTTCTCCCAATAAATATTTGATATTATTCAGGCTAAAGGCCTCGATGCACTTTGAATTTCACATCAACCATAAAATAGTTCCCATTTGCAGGTTTGTCTTTACATCTGTTCTGATCTACGACAGAGAGGATTCAGACGGAACATTTGAATCCCATGAAATGAAATGAAACGAGCAGAATACTGTATTCTATTGATTAGTTGTATCTACAGTGATAAGTGCTTGTCGAAAACAATTAAAAGAACGACAGTCAAACCACAAAAAACACCGTAATCTAGATCCACCATTAGATTTACTTTGTTTTAAATGCAAGTTTAGCAAAGCAAAAGTTTCAGTCTATTACTGACATTCAGTATTTGACATATAAACAGATGTCGTGTGCGTCCTTGATGTGGTTTTACTGACCGGATTCTTTTAGCATTTTGGTGAAGAATAAAAAATAAAAAAAATGGTGAGTTAACAGTTAGTAAATAACACAACACATGGTGTGTTTTAGGCTCAAGGCCATCTTATTAGAAGTAGAGAAATGTGATTACTTTGCCCGTTTATTCAAAATCATTTCTATTTAAAGGCATGACGCTGATCATTTGAACTGTAGCAGGAGATTTTTTTATTTTTTTTTGCCTTTTTGGTTGATTGCACAAGTATGAATATGACTGATAGTGGATTCAGTCTCAATTGGCCTGTTCATTTGTTGAATTATTATTTGGACATGTCATTACATCTGCTCGCTGGAAGTGGGAGAGTGGGCTGCGCCTCAGTGGTGGGGTTGGTGGTTTGACCCCGTCCTCCCTCTGCCCATGTGCCCTCCAGCAAGACACTCCACTTCATTTTTTTATTGATTTATCACAAGAACCACGCCACCATTTTTCATCAGACATTACACACACAAAAAAAAGGAGTATTTCATAGAGGAGGAGTTGATTAGTCCAAGACAGACGCTACAATTTCAGGTCAATACAAAGTGACATGTTTGACTGCATCATCCTTGGGAAGGCGATATGTTTGCCGCGTATTCCTGCCCTCTCTCCGCCGCAGAATGTGTGAATGAAGACATTTATTACAACAGAGACACAGAGGATTAGCAGAGGGCTTAAACCATTCTCATGGTAATGCGCGGGAGCTGGGAGCGCGCAGATAAACACAAACACTCACCTTATCAAAACGCCCAGACCTGAAAGACTACTCCTTAACAGCACCGACAGACCGGCTGAGAGACACTGACAGAGAGCAGGAAACAGACAGGGGGGGGGAGAAGAAGATGTCGGTTAGCCGTGGCAGATTATGGCTTCATTCAAAAATAGCATTTGGACAATGAAATCGTTCAAGGGTGCACCCATCGCGCTTAAATGCAAAAGGTGCGACGCCATTGTCCGAGTTAATGCAGAAAACACCTTAGCTGGGTGCTGCAGAAGTGGACGTTTAAATGTTTTTGCCATTTTAGATTTGAAATTCTAATATTAATATCTAAAGTAAAGTCTTTACTCGTGCTGTCGTTGACTTTTAACTGTGGAACTGTTGGCACTTGATTTCAACTGTATGAAGCTTGTGGCAGAAGTTTGTTTTTCTGAGAATCTAATGCTGGATCTTTTTTTTTTAAGTTTGGGGCTATTGGTTGGACAAAACTGTGGTGAACTGTGATTGACGTGTGACAGTTCATTAACAAAAGAAGTCATTTTCTAATAGAATCGGTAGATTAATGTGTGTAACTTGTGTTCTCGATGCCACCTGGGCAGTTTTTCTCGTGCTAAATGTGCATAATTATTACTTTTCATGGCTTTTTTCAGTTAATATGTCCTTAATTATGAAAAACACAACTATGCGATGAACTGATTGGTTTCTCACCTCAAGTTATATTAATCCTGTGTGTGCGCATGACAGAGCAGAGAGGACGGTAAGCTCCCTGCCACTGTAATCCACAGTATCCTCTCTGCTCCAGGCGATCCACTTGTACCCTCTCAACATTGTAGTCAGACAACAATCTCAGCCACCAAATCCACGTCCCTCCAAATCTTCTTTCTTGGCGTCAGGTTTGTTTTTTGGCTCCTTCAAGAGAAGCCTGGGAAGAAGATGAGCTCTGGGGATTTTTATATCCCTCTTTTCAATAGACTCTTCCTCTTTGAACATCACAGTGTAACACTATATCATAGACTGAGCAAGACTCCGATTCTTCCGCCATCACATTCTGGTGAAAGGTGTAGTAATGCCTGTTCGTGTAAAATGTGACAGTGCTGACTTTAGCATGCAGAACGTATTTTACTGTCATTAAAACTCCCTAAAAAGTATATAGTTATAGGTTATTAATTAATGGACCAAGCTACCAAGTCCCAGTCAAGTCTCAGGGTAAGTCACAAGTCTTTTAGGACAGGTCTCAAGGATCAAGACTCTAAAGTCCATAAGTTCAGTTCGATGTAAAGTCACAGGTGTTTCAAGAAAAGTTTCCTTCCAAGCCTGAAGCCAAGTCTGAAGTCATTTAAGGGGGGTGTCCCAGTTGTTCACCTGGTACCATTAAGGCAGGGTACTTAGCAGCCCAGGTTCACAATGTGGAACGAGTTTTTGTTGCAGGTTTAAATCAAATTTGAAGCCCAAGTCATGCCGCAAGTCTTCATACAAAAAATGTTTGTTTTATTTATACAGTATCTGACAAGCTCAACTCCATCCTCAGAGGTATTGTGATAATGCATCTGCAGACTTTAATGTATTGTTTTTTTTTTTCCTCGCTCTGAAACATGAATCTACATGCTATAAAAAACATTGATGGGGATGGAAGGTGCTGTTAGGTTTCATAATCTTAGTTACCACCTACGCTGCCGTCACGTACAACTGCTCTTGAACACATCTCGGAGCCTTCTGGCCTTCCTCAAACCAGCAGGAAGATTTCTTTGTACTTCGGTTCAGTCCAGTCACGGCGTCCATGCCAGAACCACGGGACATGCATCGGCACATGCTCTTCGTTCATCCTCTCCTCCTCTTCCTCTCCCCGACTGCCAGTCTTCCTCACAGTGACAGAGATGTAGCTTCCAGATCTTTCCCCTGCCACCTCTGATTAAGGCCGGCGTTGGCGAGACACACCTGTACAGCTGATGGGAGACAATGCCGTCGCTTCCTCCCAGAGATTGATTTTCTCCATTAAAACGGGCCCTTTGTCTAAAAACCCTGCACCCCTTTTGTTATGCTAAAGAGAAGATGGAAGATTTCCAATTCAATTTGGGCTGAGCCGAGGGCCGGTCAACTATATGGGCCTCCATTGTTCTGGCCGAGCCCACTGGGACGACGCTAGCGTCTCCCAAACGCCAATTAAGCCGGACGGAGAGAGACGGACAGGGGGATAATTGACAGGCAGGAGAAAGGCCGCCTTCTTCCTCTGTGTCTCATCACTGAAAAAGAAAATCAAAGAGAAGGAGCAGCAGAGAGCAGGAGAAGTGAGGGATGAGAGGGAGAACACAGAGGAGAGGAGTAATAACCTGTAATATGTTGCCCAGAGCAAATTCAGATTACATGAAGTGTTTAGCTCGCGCACATGACTTCTTCCCATCAGCACCGGTAGAGCAAAGAAAGGACAATGAGAACCGCAATTAAGAGCAAGGAGGAAAGCTCGGATATAGCTCCAAACTAGTTGATTTAATGTTTATGAAAAGTACGCCAAGCAGTCGTAGAGCGCTCACTTCCACGAGGTGCTAATTTTTCTGTAACTTTCCATAATTGCCCCGTCACAGGTCCACTCAAGTGTTGATTACCTGAGAATGTATCTAATTATTAAATACTTTTCCAATAAAGACTTCATAACTACAGCACACAATTATGAAATCAGAAATGTGTCCTGCTTCTGATGTTGGAGTAATGAAGTGAGTTGATGATGCAGGGCTCCACCATTTAGATCCATCCTGAAATATCTCAACAACTATCGACTACACTGCTGTGACATTTCAAACATTCATGGTTCAATCCCTGATTCTTCCTCTAGCGACACCACGAGGTTAACATTTGTGATTTTGAAGTTTCTAGCCTGCTGATGTGCTGAACTAAGATGGCGAGCGCTGCTTTTTGTGTCTAGAATTATGTGTTTGTGGGGGAAAATAGTTATTTAAACTGTAATGACCTGCTCATTCAAACAAAAGTTCAAATTCTGAATAAAAAGTAATGTATGGGTTTAACAGGAAGTATCAAAGTTTGTTTTCATATTGTATAATGAATGTATAATGCAGTGACCTGGAACAAAGAGAAAATATTGCAGGCTTTGTATTAATTCAGACGTTCAAGGCGCACTGCTTTGTGAAGTACAAAAAGTTCAAGGGCCTTTATTATCCCGGCATGATTTAACAGCATTTTGACCCCACGCTGGCCTTCTACCTGTGCCTTCACGTGTATCAGGAGCACCCGCTTTGTGTTTCAGTACCGTCAATTCCAATTAGCACTTCCTCCACAAGAACCGCTTTCATGTTAAAACCCGAGCCGAGGGGCTTGATTCGAGCTTGAAAAGACTTGAATTCGTTCTTTCAAAATTAGAAATGATTCCGGCGATACAGACACAAAGACGTACAGTACCTACTCTCACTCAAGAACTGAAGCGCATTTAAACTGAACTTGATAGCTGCTTCTTTTCATTTGGACAATACTTGTAATTTATCAGGAATTGAGCCACATAAATCCATCAATTACATCCAGAAAAAAAAGTCTAAAGAATGATTCAACATTAATTGGGGTCACAATTATCTAGATTCCTTGTGGCTTTAGCTCCTGCTTTGTGTTGTACCTATGTACAGTAGATATCTGTAGGAACACGTTGGCTAGCAGCTGGTGGTTTAAAAAAAAAAGCATCTTTTACCACTTTCTTCCTCCAAACCTCTATTTTCCTCAGTGTACCTTGCTCATAATGTCTCTCCCTCCCTCTCTCCATCCATCCCTCCCTCCCTTTCGCTCTCCCTCTCTCTCCTGGCTTGTGACAGACGGCCTAATAGGATTTAATAAGCCCCATTTGCATGTCAGCCTTTTAGATTTTCTGTAAGAAAGAAAGGCAATAGGAGGAATGGGGGGGGGAGTGGAGAGGGGGAGAGAGAGAGAGAGGGAGGGAGGGATGGTGTGAAGGAATAGAAAGAAGGAGAGAAAGGAGGAAGGGATGTGAGTGAGCGTGGCGATGGATGGATTGGTTTAAGGACCCATTTCTCTTTTGACAAAGGTACAAAAGCATTTAAAAATATATGGGAGCCAATATTGGCCATTTCTTAAAAATACAGATCTCATACATTCAATCTAGTGTATATTTTTTTGTCCTAAAATCAGAGGTTTGAGCCGAGAACTCATTCCAGTGTGGCACGGGAGTGATAATTGTTCGTTATGTCTCTACCCGGAAAAATATCAGATTTTTAGGGGGGAAAATCTATATTCAGGCAGCTTCGTGTCGCATCCGCAGAGTGGCTGTTGTGCTTTTGTTTGGATTCCACTGGTTGTTTAGTGCAAATGTGAAGAACTGAGTGCAACAGAAAGTCAGGATTCTAAAAAAAAAAGAAAAGATCACTTGACAATGAGATATCCGGTATTATATGGCAATCAAATGTCATCATGCTGGAAGAGCTTATTGTTCCCATCCAGACAGCAGTGGCCAATCTCCATTTTCAATTTCAGCCACTTTAGAGAGCTTTTTTTTTTTATTTTTCTGGTCACTTCTGTAGATTGTCCTCGCGAGAAAAACAACAGCAAAGTGTTTGCTTAAATGCTTTGCTCATTAAGATGCCGGTCGATAGTTACTGTACTCGCTTTAATTCACAAATTTGTTGTCTGTCCACACAGTTTTTTTGCCCATATTTCACTTTCATAAAAATCTCAAAGGCCAGCTGCTGCTTTCTAATGATTTTACACTTAAAGAAAAATATTAAGTACATTTTGAAAAAGGTTAAAGAAGGTAAAATTTTTCTAATTTGTCCAGTAGCTATGGCACATGCTCTGATTGTGACAAATATTGGTACCAGCCCATAGGTGAGCCCAGGTAGTACAGTATAGCAATCTGAAACCTCACATGGACAGTCATATGTAACAAACCAATGCATGTATATATAATATATATATATATGTGTGTGTGTGTGTGAACGAGAGAGGCAGACTAAGAGGGATAAATTCGTCCAGCCAAAAACCATGTGTGTTACACACATCTACTCACACACACTCACACACTCGGTAATCCCCATGTTGGTAGCTGATGTTTATTGCCGTGTAATAGGATCAGGATGAGGCAGCGTCAATATCAGAGCAAACATCTCACACACACTGTCACTCACGCACAAGCACGCACACACACACACACACACACACACACACAAAATCGCTGATCAAACATAGCCCAGGAAACATTGTGATCCAGGAGAGATGAGAGGACTAATCCTTTTAGCCTTCTAAGAAGACTCTCCTCCTCCTCCTCCTCCTCCTCCTCTCCTCTCTTTCTCTTCCAGGCTCGCTTCCTCAGTGATTCTTCTCCTTTCACTCTCAGCCTTTCTTTCTTCTTTCTCTTCTGCTTGACAACATTGTTTTCCGCTCTCTCCCTCTGCCACTTTTACTGACAAGGACAAGGCTAAAGAGAGAGAGAGAGTCACTGAGCTAAATATACATACCATGTTTGTCTATGCGTTAAGAGTAAGATTGATCTGTTTGGTTTGAGAGATTAGACCTGATAAATCCTCCTTTTTTAAACCAAACCAGCCTCCCTCCTCAGCCTCTTCCCACTTACACTCCATCCATCTGTGTGAATATTCCTTCAGATTTGCACAATGATTCCCATCACATGTGAAAATTTCAGTTCAAGCTATTTAAGATCTGAAGGGTGAAACCAATTTTTGGACCAAAGCATCTCATGGCTGATATTTCGGGCTCGTTTCGGGGGGTGTCTCTTGGCTCGTCTGTCCAAAAATTTGATACAGAGTTAAGGTATCTCTACAGCTAGTGCATATTATTTTTATGAAAATGATTATTTATTAGGGTTTTTATGCTTTAATATGATAGCAGTAGAACCATGGAGAGGGGTTTGAGGGGATAGAGGGTGGAGGCATCTAGGGTAATGGTCAAGGCCCCTAAGGGCAACCTCTTTATATGTAATTTGATTTTAAAGGGTATTAAATGAGAAGAACTTAAGACAAATTAGAAAGAATTGGTTAAATCTTGGAATTAATGCAAACCAGAGTATTAAAAATGTATACATACAATATATATACACGTCCAGAGGGGTGTCCTGTGGAGCTAGATCAGCAGAGCCAGGCTTTCTTTGCTCGAGCGGGCTTGGTAAACCCCAAACTGTCAAAAGGTGGTGGTTACCCCGGCCGTCAGGAAGCTTCAGGAAGCTTCAGGAAGCTGTGCATGTTCCCATAAACGAGGCCTTTCATGTGTTTTCTGCACAAAATCTCTGACTGATGAAAAGGTCATTTCAGTAAAGAGGCGTGGGTCGTTGTAATAAAACTAAAAATATACAGCTACAGTTTGTGCTACTCTAACTGCACGGTGTCGTCCAGTGACATTACTAACAAATGGCCCAACCATGGTTTGTATATATATAGTACAACATATTTCCTTGGCTGGGAATCTACATCGCTTATAGAAAACGTCGTGGTGGGGAAAAGACGCCCTTAGCTGAAACTTTCGTAGCTCTGCCCGGCTAATTTCTCTCCTCTTCATTGAATGCATTTCTTTCACACAATAAATCAGTAGATTCTATATACTGTATATCATTGTCAATATATCCTCCAGTCTTCTATTTTTAAGCTGTTCCATTTTGCATTTTATTGTCGGGGGCCAGTAGTGTCACACTTTGTGTGTGATTTGTTGTGCTTCTCTGTCTCTCTCTCTTTACATATATATACACACACAGTTCAATAGGTGTGTGTGTATAAAGGCAAAGTAATATTAGTGCATATCATATTCAAAGGTTCATGTGAATGCTCACTGCTGCATCCAGTACATGCTTGGTTATGTGTGTGTGTGTCTTCAAACAGAGCTGTGAGTGCTTAATGAATTTACTTTGCTCTGATTGGAAATTAATTAAAACAGCCTCAAACAGACAGCCGCCCACAGGGAGCCACTGGCAACACACTGACAGACAGATTACTGTTCTGTGGAGGGGGGGAGTGGTAGGAGGGAGGGGAGGGGGGAGTGGTAGGAGGGAGGGAGGTTGGGGCGGAGGGAGTTCACAACTATCTGATGCACTTCCTACGACCCTGCATGTTATAGGTTGTATCAACCTTAGCTTCCTTATTGGTGTAGTTTTTGAATTGGGCTGATCTTCAGTGTTAGTTAAACAACAGCAGTCTCAACAACAAATGAGCAAGTAGTACTAGTAGTTACTCCTCAGTGGGCTTTTGACAGACGGTGACGTGCATGAAATGTCTTAAACATTCAGAGCCTGATCTCACTAAGCAATGCAGGGAGCATCACTAATGGATCATTCTTCAGAAACAAAATATTTTTAGAAAATGGTAGTCCAGACCCTGCTTAGTGTGGGATTATTTGTTGCTATATCATAACTTCCAATACACGTATTTAAATAAAGAAGTAGTAGTAGTGTTTGTTTGAACATTTATTCACATTCCCCAGTCCTTCCTTGATCTTTGTGCAGTCACAGCTAGGAGATGTTTCTATGAGCATATCAATGCACTGTATATACAGTGTTCTTTTGGCTTTATATTTTTATTTCAGTGTTGCCAACTGAATCGTATGAATCTTATCTAACTTAAGGCATTTTTGGAACAGTTACACATGTTGGGAGTTATCGCACCCTTATATCAATCTTAAGATGTGACTCTGGGTAAGCCAATAAATGAATTTAGCTGCTTCAAGCTTAAAATATTTGCTGGATTTCACAGTGGTGGTGATATGACTTTGTTAGCAGTTTTAGAAATGTGTCATTTAGAAGATAAGATGGTGTTAGTGCAGCTTATTAAACTGTAAATGCAAAAGAAGTGAACAACGCTGAGGCAGCTAGAAACTAAACCCGTGTCACTGAGTGACTCCCCATAGAGAAATAAGTCACACTGTATATTCATAGACAAACAGGCACATCAATATTGACAAGTCATGGTATTGAAAGAATTCATCAAGAGTGACCGCATGTCAGCATCAATGAGCGATTTCCTACCTCCACTCTCTCTTTTAAAAAAACCTGGTTCTCTTCCATAGCACTCATTTCAATTCTTCCTTTGTTCCTCTTGCATAGACTGCCAGTTCTCCGTGTCTGTTCACTGCTAAGGGCGAAGGTGAGGCTGCACAGCCTGAAAATCCCGTGGCCCACTGTGCCTCCTGTTATGAAGTGGAGAAATTAGCCCGAGCTACGCCAGCTGCCAGGCAGCGTCTCCCAGTGGTTCACAAGCTCCTGAGAAAAAGTCTTTATTTAAGTCATCTAGACCACCCAGCCTACCTTCCAAAGCTGACTGTTTCCACTCCACCATGACTTAAATGTGCAAGTGTGCTGTGTATCTAGCACTGTGCTGTCCTTGCTGAAGGAAAGTGTGTGTTAGGGCACAGTATCGACCAGGAAAGTAGTGACAGCAGATGCCAGCCTGTTGGCCAGATATTTCACCTGCACCCACAGCGGTTTGCCCTAAAGGGCCTAGCTTGTGAGCTACTGGGCTATCATAGAAGGCTGTTGATATGATTGCCAAAGATCTGCGAAGTCTATGGACGTCACCAGATCTCTTTATGTCTGTGAGAGCAAACTGTTTGAGGAATGGTGTGCTAAGGCACAGGAAATTCTTCTTAATAGTTAGCAATTTGGTCCTTTCTGCAGGACTTAATGGACAAAAACTATCAAGGTGTACCTGGCTGCTATTTCTGCTTGCCATGTCGGCTTTGATGGGGAAAATGACAGTGCAGCATCCACTTGTTTGTCGGTTTAAGAAAGGTGCATGGAGCTGACAAGCAAGTCACCCTCTAGGGATTTGACTGTACTTCCTGTAGACCAGCCATCCATTTTATCCTCACCCGTGAACAAGAAGAGATACTTTAACTCCCCCACTTGTTGCAGCAACTCATTCCCAACCAGTTTCTGGCAGAAAACCACGGCCTCGGTCAGCTACAAACAGCCCTAGCGCATGCTGAAGGTCCTGGTCTGAAGAAGCCGACAGAACCACATCATCTGCAAAAAACAGAGATGCAGTTCTGAGGTCTCCAAACTGGACGTCCTCCTCACCTCACCTGAGATCCTGTCCATGAATATCACAGACAGGATCGTCCACCACCCACTGAGAACGTGCTTGACTTTGTTCTGAGACTGTGTATACAGCTCTCACTGCGGTTAAACAGGGACCGGATGGCTTATAGCAATGAACCTGGTGCCCCATACTCCTGCAGAGCCCCCCACAGGTAGACTGTCCCGAGGACGCTGAGCAGCGTGATACCCCGATAATTTGGAGCAGCACCCCGGTCTGCCAATCCACAGATACTGTCCCCGATCTCCATGCGACATTGAAGAAGCATATCAAACACGTCAGTCCAACAATGTCTGGGTTCTTTGGGTTTTTTCTTTTTTCTTTTTAGAGAATAAGGAGAATGGCCTTGATCTTAGTTTCAACATTGTGTGTTTTGGAGTAGATTCAACTGACTTCATAAACCAAAGATTCTCTAATCACAAAGGCTATACTGTGATTTAGTCTGTGCTAGTATTAACACTGTATTCCAGCTATTTATTTCTTACATTTTGATAAAGTCAGTGGACTTGCAGGAGTTGCTTAGTGGTTTTTGGATTTAATGGATATGCTGCTATATTGTTTAAACCTCACACATTTGCAATCACACAATTGTAATCTGATGTGAATGTGGCATTAGTCCCCATTAACCTGGATAAACACTACATAGTACATTTCCCATCATGCAACCAGCAGCACCTTTTTGTCAGACTCTCCCTGTCTTGTTAAGGGTAGTTGAGTATTTAGAGTACGTCGGTGTCACAAGATGCTCTGCAGTAGATACAGCATCATCCATTAAAAGGAGCTGGACCCCAACTGTTGGTGTGTCTGAACCTCTGGGCTCTGCTCTGGTTCAGGAAGTGTTTACCGGTCCAGCTCTCTCAGGCAGACAATGATGTTAAAGACTAATTGACGAGCACTTTAAATAAGTCCTAATTAGAGCACGGCTGGTAATAATTGGGCAGGCGGTCTGAGCACTAATTAGCGTTAAAATAAAAGCCATGTGTGTGTGTTACCGTGTGGATGAATGATCTCTACAGGGGGGCTGATGAAGCCCATACTTTCAAGAAGCAGACAGAGGGAGAGAAAAGAGAGTGCGAGTGGGCGAGAGAGGAAGAGGGAGAGCGGAGCAGAGAGAAAGAGGGGAGATAAACCGCCGCCCCTTCTCACTCTTTTGTGATGGCGTGTGGTCTGCGGGCGGCCCTCTCTGCATGGAGGTGGAGGGCAGGTGTGTGTGTGTGTGTGTGTGTGTGCTGAACTTACTCCTAACAAGACTAATTGATTTGGTAGCTTCTTTTTATCCTTCCCTGTCTTGCCCTTACACACTCTCCCAGTTTTTTCTTCTCTCTGCCTCTTAATTGTTTGGGCTGAGAGGCGTCTAGAAAACAGCAGTAATAGATTTCCCACCTGCTGCAGAGACACATTAGTAACACACTCAAATGACTTGTTTGCCTCTGCCTCTCCGCTGTCGTCTATTCATTGTTTACTGCTTGTCCTTTCAGCCAGCGACCCAGGTGTGCCGACCCCCCCCGGTTCTCAGCCAGGCTGCATATCAAAAATACAACCTCTTCCTCATTTTTATTATTTCTATTTCATTATAGCTCATTAGTGCCTGAGTGTTGGACCATTTGGAGTTTCGACCTGATGATGGCGCTAGAGGAAAAGTCAGGGGATTGCCGAAGTTTAACAGTTCATCCTGAGAGGGATAAATGTCTGTTTGAAATTTTACAGTAATCTATGCATCGGTTTTTGTGAACTTGACGGTAATGCTGCCATCACTAAGTCATTCATAAAAACCAGGACAGTTGAATTCATGCTGACAAAAACAATTTGCATTCTTCTTTTTTCCTTATTAAAGTAGACTAATAATGTATCCCTTGAAACTCAGAGACACTTTAATGGTTACGCTTCTTGGTCATGACATTCTGACATGACATGCTTTGAAGCATCGGCAGTGAGCTGGGTTTGAGTTTGAATATTACTGAATTTCACACAGTGGGTGGTTCACAACACCCAAGGTAACCCTGCTGTAAGGTCGCCAAGGGATTCTGCTGATCAAGCCCTAGAGCCTGGTCCTCTTGGAACTGTCCTCTTGGTCTGAGACAGCAGGATTTATCACTCAGACAGATTTATAATTGAAAATTACTTCAAATACTAATTAATGGCACAGCAGAGCCAATTCAAAATTGGCTGTCTGGCTTAAACATGCCAGCTGTACAGTTGTTGGCCTCTAATTGCTGGTTAATTAATTAAATATCCAGTGGATTAGAGGAATTATGGGCAATTGTCCCTTAACGAGGTCTTGATTAGTGTCTTCAGCCATATCCTGTGGCTAAAATGATCCTTCAATTAGTGATGGAAAGCTCATGAGGAGAGAGCGTTGGTGGGTGAGCGGTCACATAATGGACAGCAGACAGGAATGCGATTTGCAGTTACTTTAACCAACTGAGGGGAAAAGAAAAGTTCCAAGGGATATTTTTAATTCAGTGAACATGGGACTAGTGGAAGTCTAACTGAGGTACCAGTAAGGCCAGTGGGATGTTAGTTCACATTTGTTAAAGCAACCTCATAAGGACTTTGGGGAGTGACGTTTCTGAGGAGCTTCAACAAGCTTAGAGCTCATCAGACATTTCCAGTTCGAACCACATCTGGTATCTGACGCCCTGGCCTAATTTAAGTTTTGTAAAATGATATCTGGTTTGCTGTCTACCATCTCCCTGAGGATATGCAAGGTTTAAAGCTTCTTAATTCTTATGATTATAATATAAGAGACCACTGACGACCATCTCAGAACTTCAGACATGAGGTCAAGGGTTGTTTGGTGGTGTAGATTTCATTAACAGTGATTTCTTCATTTGATTTGGATCAAATGATATAAATAACATCCCCTACCTTTGAATAGAGGAATATGATTTATGGACATAGTACTAAAGTACTACTACTACTAAAAACAGCTTTCATTTGTTGTAGTCACCAAAAATATAACTGCACATTCTGTTCATCCCCAAAAAAGTGCTGTCCAGGAGGACGTGTCTCATTTCATTCATTTCTGCTCACAACTGCAGGACTGAAGCAGGGAACGATTTGTGCATCGTTTTCAATTTGGCCTCTATTCAGAATAATGGATTTTACCCGCACATGCCACAGCCCGTACGCCGCACATCGATATGAAACAACTTGTTGCTGCGGATGTTTTGATTGATTCTGATAGGCTGTCTGTATTCTTCTGGATTTAAGACCTTAACGACCAGCACGGCGGTCGCAGTCGTGGTCGCTGTAGTTGATGAATTTCGTGGTAAATTGGGAGATCTGGCTTTCCTGGTTTGTCATGAAGAAGCATTGAAGATTGTATGTGTTTATCAAGCTTGTGTGTGTGTGTGTGTGTGTGTTTAGGTCTCCATATTTCATGACTC
Source organism: Pempheris klunzingeri (assembly GCF_042242105.1). Lineage (NCBI taxonomy): Eukaryota > Metazoa > Chordata > Actinopteri > Acropomatiformes > Pempheridae > Pempheris > Pempheris klunzingeri. The sequence goes on from NC_092035.1 coordinate 3,066,171, forward strand.
TGACACAGTGACAGGAAGATTTCCCTGGCCTCTGCAGCCTTGTCAGACAGATAAATGTTGTAGATCTCCCATCATGCACACACACACACACACACACACACACACACACACACACACTGGGTGTATGGAGATAGGAAGGTGGCTGACATTTGTGGTGGCTCGGGTGAGGACATGGCCTTTTCTCCTCATTTCTCCCGGCCAATCACCCAGACTGAAAGGGGAAAGGAAGATAAGGCCTTTTGTGTGGCCTGACAATGTCCCACTGATACTGCCATGGGAGACCATTCAGTGTGTGAGACGGCGTGTGTGCATGTGTGCGTGTGTGTGTGTTGGGTCTATCCCACCCCCTTTAAGACGGGGAACCCCTCGGAGAAGTCGTTACAGGAGGACATTTACAGAGCTGCCTCCTTAGAGAATCAGCTAAAACTAATGTGCACAAATGATCCGAGAGCCACGCTGTAACAAGATGGTGAGCAGATTCGTCCCTGAAGGAATTCGAGATTGATTTATTTATTTTTTCACTTCTATTAATGCTCAGAACTGCTGATGCACTGGTGGATTACTTTGTAATGTGATCAGGGTAATTCTAGTTAATCTCAGGAGAAAACAAAGTCACAATGCTTTAAAATGCTGTCTGGTAGTTTTAGAAAGAAATACACCTAATGAGCCGCCAAACCAGCCTTCTTGTGTCATCAGCAGCAGCACCTGCACTCGTTTTCTTGACACTTCCTGTGCAGCAGCGTCCTTGCAGAAATGCTAATGCTAGCTGGACTTTCTCTCCCTCTGGAAAACATCTGCTTCTGCCTTGTTCAGAACAAGCTCATACCAGTTCAAGTTTCAAACCTCTAACCCTAAATTAACTTTCTTTATCTTTCAGTATTTCACTTTTGACGTCTTGGGTTTTTTTTGGGTGTTTTACTCTGCATCACCAACCCCTAAAAAAATATATTCATATACAACTTATTAGCATTTTTCAACATGTTTGTAGGAGATGTGATGCTGCCTGGAAGGTTTGATACACACGAGCAGAAGTGAAAGCCATGAAAGTTCAGTCGCTCTCATTTTTCAAGAGCTTTAATTTAATTCTCAAGATCTCATACTTGTATATCATTAGCCAGAAAAGTCTCCGAGTTGTGGTTGAAAGCTCTGGAAAAGATAGTAAAAGGCCCTTGAGTGAAGGTTTTTACATCAAGCATGCCAAAAATAAATCATAGTTTTCTCGTCTGAGAGTTTTATCTGTGTGTTTAGATGACAAAAGGAAGCTGGATTCTAAACGACAGATGACAGCGAGCACGTAACTGCTGCAGAGCGAGCTTTGGTTCACGTGGCTGCCTCGAAAACGGAAGCGTGACGTCGAGATGCTTTATTTCCCTCAGAGTATGCATCGAGCCGACAGGTCAGGCCAGACCACTGCTTCACATCTCTGGGACACCGTGTTAGGCAGATGTCGGCCCATATCATGCTGGATAGCTGCATGTTACGTTGTTAGCAGTAAATGGTGTTAAGATAGTGTCAGGTGGAAAGGGGAAATGCACTCATTTACGATGATGCAGGAGCCAAATGCAGGAGGATTGATAATTTTGTCAAATTGCCTGTAGCACTTTGAGGCCTTGCCGTCGGCTGCAGAACATCTTAAAGAAGATCCTGGTATAATATATGAAGCCATCTTCATAATGTATCAAAATTGAATGGCTGGAATGCCACTTAAGGTAGTGGTGGTGTAATTGGTACTCAAAAAATCTTAATAGTATCATATATCCTGAGCAGGGCTTTTAAAAGGATCTATTGTGAGATCTTGCCTTGATCTCTTTCTCACACACACACACACAGAGGACACAGAGGATAATGCATTCAAGCCATCATTTCATCTCAGAATTCCCAAGTGTATTGGGACACCACATGCTATAATGATCCTCTGTAAATGGCTTGGTTGGACTGCTAACTTGTGTAAATAGTGCAGGCAGAGACTAATGTACTGTCTTGAAATAGGGGGAAATTACTTGCCTATTACGGCTAGACCCTCCGAGAGGGGAGGAGAGGAGGGGGGGAAAAAAGGAGGTGGGAGAAGAGGAGAAGGGAATGGAAAAAAAAAAAGGGAGAATGATGAGATTGGTGAGGATGATGAAAGGAAAGCTGGGAAGTAGCACAAAATGAAAAGTTTCTAAAAAAGAGACTTTTGATGTCGACAGAATCTAATGGAAGCAGCTGATTGGTCGTGATGAATTGAATATTTATGCACAAAATTACAAGACAATGCAGGGACGGGCCTGCTGTTTGTCATCCATCCACCTGTTTATTGGGGTTGGGGTTCTTGATCCACCCAGTGTGAACTTGGAGTAAACATAACACAACACTTTGCATCAATTAGAGAGCAGCTCCAGAAGTCAGAACATTTAGCTTCTAGATCCTTTTAGGCACGAAATGAGCTGGTTACGTCTCCAAACATGTTATCCGGATGTATCTGTATGTGGTTTTTCTTTTGAATGATACACTTTGTCTTAGAGTTATGAGTTATATGTGTCTAATATTTGTTGAAATCAATCTGGCTGAAAAGGGAGTTTTAATATCAACAAGAATTCAGAGAAGTTTCCTTTGTGGACGAGAAGAGAATAAAACCAAATAAAGGTGCGTGGTTTAATTTCTGTGCACTTTTTTATCATTTATTTTTGCAACGTTTCTGGACGACAGCAGCCTTGGAGCGTCGTCCTCCACATTCCTGTCCTCGCCCTCGAGATGTCAGCCAAACTAAACTAACGCAGAAGTAAAAAAAAAAAAAAGAATACGAATGGAAGTTCTGAGAAATGCCTCAAAAGTGTTGATCAAACAGTTGCAAAGTGCCTCTTTGGTTAATACGAATCGCATTTTGAACAAAATATGAAGCGTCATAAATCTTCTTTTCAATCTGGATTTTTGTTTACTGATAAATTCAGGCTTAATAACGCCAACACCAGGTTTTGTCATGCTTCTTTAAGGAAATTAATTGAAAATCTCCACAGAGCTGGTTGTAATACACGCTAATTTCCTTCAGCTATTGGTGAAGCGTAAATTGGCAAACATTCGCATAATATGTTCATGTAAATAGACAGTTTAGATCGCTGTTTGTGAACAATATTTGTTTACTTAGTTATTGTATTCATGAAGACAAATATGAGGCATGTCTTTTTATGCTGCTTCATTTCTTGTTAGTTGTTTGCTATTATGATAACAAGGATCCATTTGATGTCAGCAGGCCTTTTATCTTCAAATGAGCCATTTAAATGTCATTACTGAAGGGGTGTGTGTGTGTGTGTGTGTGTGTGTGTGTGTGTGTGTGTGTGTGTGTGTGTGTGTGTGTGATCATTACATTTACAAGACCCATTCATGTCTCGTCATTTTTCCTACAATGAGAAATTACCAGCATTCACTGCGTGATGCTGCAGCAGCAACAATATTCAGTTTTTAATAGTTATTGTTCGGTGACATAAATTCAAGCTTTTGTCCGTTTGGCTGTCCTCGGCTGTTTACCGTTCAAACAACAGGCCGTAGCATAATGACACAGGAAATTAGAGCCATTACTCGCTAATATGCTAGCCGTTCATTTTGTGATTTTTAAAGTTGAACATGATCCATTCTTTAGTTGTTCCCTCACTGTGGTTCACCCCTGTTCTCACAGCCCTCGTGGCCAGTATGAGCTTCACCATAGGTTTCAGTCATGTTCTAAAAATATACATTTGAACGGCACAAATATAAAAACACACAACACTTGTTGGGCTGGTTTCAGTTCACAGTAAACAATTTTAGACTGAACTTTTAAAAATGGCTGCCTCCCCCGCTGATCCAGTTTGAGGATTATTTCCTGTAGGATTCATCTGAAAACTGTCCACTACCAAATAAAGTCTTTGATTTGATAGTAATACTGCTGATACTGATACATTTGAAGATTAATATCATTAAAATGTACTCGTCAGTGTTATAAACTAAACTGTTTTATTGGATTTTTATATGAAAGCTGCATGGAGCTAAGGTGAACTACTTTATATTCTACTGGGTAGTTTATTTACTGCATGAAGATTTAAATTCTACAGGTGTTATAGGTGTTTCAAATGTTAATCTGCAAAGTTACTACTGACCATAGCAGTGAAATAGATGTGGACAGTGCTGCAGTGGTGTCTAGGCAGGGCGTTCTGCACTGTGGCTTGGTGTTGTGTTACAGAGCTCCTTACTGTGTGCTGCCTGGGGGTGGGTGGGGGGGGGGTGCACTGCCCTACAGCCTTAAGTCAGAGAAACAAACCTATGTGCAGTTAATGCAGTTGATTAACATGAAAGACTGCAGTCTTGGTCGCAGTCTTGTCCTGCTTTGAGTTAGATCCTGTCAGAGGTGGACACCACTAACTGCATTTTTAAAGAAAAGCCGATGTTGGCTGTGTGTCCTGTGTCCTGTAGCCGTTTGACCTTCGTGGACGGCGTGCTGTCTCTGTCTCTTTGCCGGAGTGGCAGATAAGCTGCAGGGCAGCCCTTCAGGTGCACTGCTGGTAATTTAGGAAATCCTTACTGGCAGGTTGAGATGACAAGGCCACTGTTTCTGTGGCAGTGCTCTGTAATTTGCTTGTTTTCCAGTCCGCCATAGAGCTGACGCACCGTACGAGCACGCAAGCCAAGGACAATTTCTCTTTTTCTCTCTCTCTCTCTCTCTGTCTCTGTCTCTGTCTCTCACCCATTTGCTCTCTCCTATTGTTGTTATTGTGTTATTCAGCTCAGCTCTGTGGCCTCAAAGTTAAAAAGAAAAACACAGGCTGCAGCCACCACAGAAATCAGAGCCTAATCTCTTTCAGCGATGAAATCTGCTGTAGGCTGGAATACAGGGATTTTTTTTTTTTTTTTTCTTTCCCAGAAATTGAGTGTACAATAAGTATGCTACAGAAATATCTGTACAATGAGCATAATAATGTATTGAACTTTTTCCAAATCTTGAAATTCCCAATCATCAGTACCTTAAGAGTTAAAAAGCCTTTATAATATTAAAGTTAAATATAAATGCTGCTTAAATAGAATTACTAGATACGAGTATATTGAGCATTTTCAAGTCTGAAATGTGATTCATAACAGTAGTAGTATCTAAATAATAGTGCCTAATAGTATCTGAATTAGGATGCATCATTTTCACAGGCCACAAAGTCAGTTTTCATGTCATCAGTAAATGAACTGAGTTTGGTACAAGCTCATTCCTCGATTTCTTCCAAAGAATCATGAAACAACACGCTCTGTACGGTTTATCGTACATTGTGGAAATTCCCTCCTCCTCCTTTACACTCCATTAGTCTCCGGGTAAAAGTACTCCGTTTGAATTTCAATTGTTTTCTGAAAAGAAAGTACTATTTGACACAGAATACACTTGTGTATGTACAGTATAGTGTGTGTGTGTGTGTGTGTGTGTGTGTGTGTCAAAAGAACTTTGACAAACAGCTCCCCTGTTTACCATGGCGACGCCGTGGCCTGTGTTCTCTTGTCTCTACGGTAACCAAGGCCCTGAGCTCTCTTATTGGCTCAGCCATTGAACTCCCAGCTAGAGACAAAAGAGAAGGACCCGGCGCTGGTAATTTCTTATCACCAAATCCCATTAGGCTCAGGGTTTTTCAGGTTTTTTTTTCATTAACCCACACAAAAGTAAAGTGGAAATCGCCATACCCAGTCAGCTCAGCCCCTACTGTGAGCCTGACTAGGCCCCCTAGTAACATCACTCTGCTCTAGCTCACGCTGGATTAATTCAAGAGAGACTTGTAAAAAGTACATTTAATAGAATCAATCCAAAATGAAGCCTTTTTATTTATTTATTATTATATCATTTAGTCCTGATACCTTTGTGAAGGAATGAGACCATGGTATATACAGCTGATAGCCCTTCATATTATTTCATTAATAATTGTTTCCACTGATAGATAAACATGGTTTTAATTAGTATATTAAACCCAATCCAAAAAAGCAGGTTAAAGATTTGATTGGTGAATTAAGCAATGCAATCTCCACCTCAATAAAGGAACATTCCACCACGTTTGCCCGTGTTGAGGGGCAGTACCGCTGAGAAAAGTGTTGCAGAATATCTCTTCTTTTGTCAGAAAGCCAGCACCACAAAGTGGACGTGTGGAGTTAGAAAGATGTGGTTTACCTGACAGCAGGCTGTATGTCCACCACACATGCAGCACTCACTGTCAACTGTTTTACACAGGCATGTTACAACCAGTTCAAACCAAAGACATGAAATTATTATTACAAGCATGTATGAGGTAGTGGCTGACTGGTTCAAACCATACATCACCTCTGAGGAGTGCTGTTACCATATCTTGAAACGATCCCGTACGAGGGGAAATGAATTTAATTTTTTTTCAAAAACTTGCACATTCAGTAAACTGGTAAAAAAATGCAACATTATATGTTATGAGCTTTCTGTGCTGGTTACATTTCTTAAATTTAGTGCACAAAAATACATAAAACTACATGTATGTGAAATCCTGGTTATCTCTGTCAACATCCCATATTATTCCCATACTTTCTGCTACCTCGAAATTTTGACTTAACAATCGAATTGACATGACGGCCTATCCAGTCATCATTTCAGCTCTGCACTACATTTTTCCATCTTTCACCTGTCACCGTTTTTTCCGCCAACTAACTCCCACCTCTGTGTGTGTGTGTGTGTGTGTGTGTGTGTGTGTGTGTGTGTTAGTGTGTATGTGGGACGGGCCCAGCACCACTAGATCTGACACCACTCAGCATACTGAATGGGCCTGATGTACCTACAGCCATAATCATTGGGGTTTCTGCACCAATGTGTGTGACAGTAGGTGGTGGTTATGTGTATCTGCTCGCGTGTGTGATAACCGCCTCTATGAAGTCGGATTGACAGACAAAGGCCTAATCGCTCCTCAGCTCCAGCAGCCAAACAGCTCAGAGGAAGTATTGACCCAAAAGCACCATAATCCCCTTCACCTAACACGGGCAATTTCATGTAATACCTGTAATAACACACATTTAGCTCAAAGTAGTCATCAAAAGAGCTCTGAGCATCTGATTTTGAGAGGTGAGCCGTTTGAATAAAAGGGACCTGAAGAGTATATCAATCTGTAATAACAACACCATGGACCGGAGTCGCTCTCTTTTCAACTCTCCTCATGACCGCTCCTCTGGATTGTTTTTTCCCGCTCTCTTTGTCTGCGTCTGTCTAAATGTGTCGCTCACGTTACTTTATGCTTCGAGCTTTTGGAGTTGTTTCAAAAGAAACATACGAAGACTTCCGTGGTAAAGAAAAGCCGGTGTTTCATTTTGTTTTGAGCGTGTGTGAATAAAGCTTGCCACTTTATGTTCGGCATTTGAAACGCCTCTGTTGTGTACGGTTTTCACGCTACTTGTCATTTATATGTTCTCTTCCATCTGTGCCACTGTTCACAAATCAAACCAGGAAGTCACGTAAAGACTCTAAATTACAACATCGCTTAATACCAATCAGTTACTAGTGATTCCTTGTCAAAGTGCATATCCGTGTGCTGTTGAATGATTAAAACTATACAGTCCTTTCTTTTCGTGTGCTGTGAGGTGTCCGGCCTTGTGTTTTGCTGCTGTGCACACAGTGTGTATAATGTGAGGCTTAGCTAGGAGACGTGGTGCACATGATGGAGCACATGGCATTTTCTGTTTGCGTTGGCCTGCGTACACACAATTGACAGTTAAGATCAAGAAAAGAATCACTTGAATGTTTTTGGAGAAAAAAAAAGGGCATTGATGAACTCTAGATCAGTCTTATGGAGATTCACTAGTTTACAGACCTTTATTACTTTTAACTAATGAACTTATAGGTTAGAATCATTATGTAACTGCAATTAATGATCGTAAATGAAGCAAAACGGCTTTATTGTCTTCAAAGAAAATTCTGACTTGCAGCCATGTGAAGTTTGAATGGGTGTTTCTGACATTACTGAGTAAGTTTGCTGACTTCGACTTTTCACTACATGGACTTCTTCACTTACCCCATGATTATGACTGGAAAGTAAAATGAAGGAAAACATATTTCTTAAAATAAAACAAAAGTGGTATTAACTATTAAATTAATAAATAACTTAATTACTTAATTTAATAACTAAATTAATAACTATTAATATAAATAAGTTGCACCCAAATTATTCAACCTCCTTTGCAACTTAGATGTATTAGCAAAATGTACAAACTTTCAGCTGTGTTCGATGAACAACTGAAAGAAGAACAATTGAAATAGCTCAGCACAACTAATATTACAGGTGGTTTCTCCAAATTCAACACAATATGCCTCTTTTAATGACGACTGTGGTCTCAAAATTATTCAACCCCCTGAATAGAATCAATCATAAGAGCACTCATTTGCAAATCAGGTGTTGTCCCAAGCACTCCTGACGTAACTAATCAAGGGCCTCACTGGTTTCATCAAGTGTGCTTGAGAAAGAACACATCAAATACCCGAACAGGCCAGGAGTTTGTTCACAGTGACGTTCAGAAGCATGTTAGAAGTATGGGTAAGCCAAGAAAATTATCCAAAAAGTTAAGAGAGGAGCTTATTGCCTACAGTGAAGCATGGTGGTGGGTCAGTGATGCTCTGCGGCTGCTTTGCTTCTTCTGACACTGGAAACCTGCAGTGTTTGGAGGGCAGGATGGATTCAATCAAGTATCCTAGGAGAAAATGTCATACTGTCTGACTGTCTGGCTGAAGCTTGGACGTCATTTGACCTTCCAACAGGACAACGATCCCAAGCATACCTCAAAGTCCACCAAGGCTCGACTTCAGAAAAAGTCCTGGAAGATACTAGAGTGGCCGTCACAGTAACCTGACTTGAATCCCACAGAAAATCTCTGCGGCGATTTGAAGAAGGCAGTTTCTTTATGTAAAACCCAAGAATATTAGAGAGCTGGAGGATGTTGCTCATGAGGAATGTGCTCAGATTCCTCAGGAATGCTGTCAGGACCTGGTGTCTGGCTATGCATTATGTTTGCAGCAGGTCATAACAGCAAAAGGGAGCTGGACTAAGTACTAAAGATGTAGGTTGAATAATTTTGAGGCTGCAGTCGTCATTAAAAGTGGCATATTGTGCTGAATTTGGAGAAACCACCTGTAATATTAGTTGTGTTGGGCTATTTCAATTGTTCTTGTTTGAGTTGTTCATTGAACACAGCTGGAAGTTTGTAAATTTTGCTAATACATCTAATTTGCAAAGGAGGTTGAATAATTGTGAGTGCAACTGTATTAGGTTTCTGTCATGCTGCTCCACTAATAATAATAGTAAAACTGGTAATCTCCCTCTCTCTCTCTCTCTCCCTCTCTCTCTCTCTCTCTCTCTCTCTCTTCTTGGGTCTGTATAATGTTCAGAGAGGCTCCTACATTTGTTTTAGACGTTCTAAGAACAAAAATTCATGCATTATAGATAATGTATTCAGCTCAGACCTACAAACACACACGAGCCGACCACCACCGTCATCATCACAGCCTCAATCATTGCTGTCTGCATTCACTCAAACACACTTTTTTTGATTTGGTATTCAGGTCACAGACATTAATCAACCTGCTCATCCTCTCCGTGATGCACACACTGCTGTCACACGTTGTACCTACCTCTTCGTGTGTGTGTGTGTGGACGGGCACAGTTTTGACAGACAGCGAGAGTGGCTTCTATCACCAATCTGCACATCTGCATATTAGCGCTGGACCATCCCTTTAATTTCCTACAAGGTCTGATAACCATCGCCTTCTCTGGGCCTCTTAGTCGCTCCCTCGCAGCGCTCAGAGATTTCACATGTGTGAGAGAGACAGAGGGGGAGAAAGGCTGTTGACTAATACCATTAGTTCTTCCTGTTGGCCAACACACACACAGACTGTTAGACAGGCATTGACATCCTATTGATTTACTCTTCCCTTTAATAAGTGAGATGATCTGTGAGTTATTAAAAAGAATGATGTAGAAGACAGGTGGGAGGTCAAATAAGCTGTGGGAGGTGTTCAATGAAGGAACAGGTTTAAAAAGACTCCTGTCAAGGTGGAAAAGCTTGACAGGCTGTCAGAGAGCACTAAAACTATACAGCTGCAACTGTAGGTATGTGAAGTTGGCAAACCTTCGCATTCACTTGAATCTTATTAAAATGTGCACAGAATATATGTAAGGATGACAGAAATCTCACTAGAAGAGAGGCCAAAACATCTCAGTGGCCTCCAGGTGGTCATAAACCCCGCCCCCTTATGTTGGTGGACGGGACATGGGAAGTTCTTCCTGAAGATGGTTTCTTTTATCTCGCTGTATGTTCAAGTAAGCTATCAACGAGGGGGTGTGATATCATGATTGACAACTAATCAATCAATCAAGCTTTATTAATATGGCACCAATTCATAACCGCGTTATTGCGAGACACTTTCCATAAAGAGCAGGTCTAGACCAAGCTCTTTAGTTAAGAGAGAGACCCAACATGAAGGATTCAAGAATCCCCACATGAGCAGCATCAGATATTATATTAGGACACAGTGGAGGAAGAACTCCCCTTTAACAGGAAGAAACCTGGAACAGAACCAGGCTCAGAGGGGGGGGGGGGCTAATCCGAACCCAGGATTGGGTTGGACGGGTGTATTGGCAAGACCTCGATACTGCAGCTCAGCCCCGATCACTTCTGTGCAGACTTTAACATATCCAGCTTATTTTGGCTTTGTTTTTGTACAATGGGAGGAAGTGGAGACGTGTCGTCCATCTTTACACACAGTCTGTCGCACCGGTTCTTGTTAGGGTTTCACATAGACAGCCAGTGCAGAATTGATCCATTCAGTGTGATTTTATCATGTTATAGATGGACAATGCTGGTTGTCAATCAAACGCTCTCAGGAGAAGGAGACATCGACAGATTCTAGTCAAATTGCACTAAAAGTTAATGTGGACCTTTTCTGTGGGCACCAGTGTCAGGTCAAAGTTCACTTTGGTCTGCAAAAGGTATTTCCAAAGTTAAAAGCTAGATTTCCATCAATATACTGTGGCTATTCATGATCTACAGAGGTGTTTGGTTGGCCCCCTTACCCTTTCCTTCAGTTCCAACATCAGGATAACATTTTAAAACTTTGCACACAAATATATAAAAGAAAGCCCTCAGTACTCTTGTGAAGAATTTGGTGTCGGGCGCATTTCTATAAAAATTGCTCCTACACTTTTGACCTCAATGATCACATGATATTTCCTACCACATTGTGAATGTTGACGTCACCTCTACAAATACAATCGTGGGCACCGATTACATGGATGCTTGACAGCTCAACTGTAGAAAAATGAGTAAAAGATACTTTGGAGAGAGCGTGAAGGAGAAGATTGTTCAGAGAAAATCAAAATGACACTAGAAGCAGTGACTCTTAACTGTGAGCTTAACCTGTCTCCAGTATTATATTGAATCTTTGGCGTTGCTCAGCCTCCCTGTAGGTTTCAACTACTCAGTGGTTTGTATAGTGGTACAAAGCAACTGTTCAAAGTAATCAGCTCTGGAGAAAGCACGTTAAAAGGCGCTGTGACGTTGCACCTATTCCTAGGGTTAGTATTAACCCTAGTATTCCTAGTACACACTGTAAAATATATTCAACGACAGTGGGGAACGTACATAAATCAAATAAATGTGCGATTGGATTGATGATATTTTAATACCAGGTATAAATAAGGGCTGAACTGTGAGTGCATTCATTTCATTCAAGCCAAATTAGCTCACTAAGCTTTTCATATACATGTAGATTTTTTTTTTAATGATCGTCAGACGCCACCGAGAAGATCAAGTGTGTGTGTGTTTGTGCTGCACGCAACATAATGTTTATGTGTTTATTGTTCTACGTATAGCCACACAAGTGTTTGACCGTTCCATAGTAATAATTGCCTCACCTTAATTATCTCTGCGAGGTCTAGACAAGGCCTTGCAGCTGCTTGTGTGTGTGTGTCTGTGTCTGTGTGTGTGTGTGTGCGCCCAGTAACACCAAATTGCGAGGAGGTGAATGCTAATCCGCTACATGCTATTATTCTCAGAGACCTTGGGTGAGACGAGAAGATGGAGGTAGACACGGGGAACCAATGCAGCTGGTATGAAGGAGAAGACGCAGATAGGGATGTTATGAATGAAGCCTTTGTGTGTGTCTGTCTGTCTGTGTGTGTGTGAATGTGTTTTCATAATAGAAAAGCAAAGGTAGTCCAAATTAGAGGTATTAGAGAAGGAAGGGCACCTACAAGAAAGCTAAGCGAGGCGGCATTGGTTTGCCTCCCATCGTGTACATCTGCATCTCACCAGCATCGCTGAGATAAATACTTTCTAATGACAGAAATATGTTTGATCAAGTGTTTTTTTTTCACAGCCTGACTGAGGCTCACTGCTCACACACTTGACTGTGAATAAGAAAGGTAGCTGTGTGAGCTCTACGCTCTGTCCGCCTTTGAGGAGCGTGTGTTGTCCTGAAAACTGAAAGAGGAGGAGAAGTTTGGGTGTCTGGACGAAGAGACCAAAAACACTGTAGGACAGATGTTCTGGGTCGGGGGGGGGGAGGTGGACCTGACAGTGCTGCAGTCAAGACCAAAACTGAACTCAGGCCACCAAGTCATAAAATGATAAATAAGTGAATCCCTGTATCTGCCCCACTGCGTGAACAACACGATGCAGTGTTCGGTTGCTTATTGGTAGATATAAAATGAGTATGTTGTATGTCAGTAGCTCATCCACCTGCACAGAGGGGCAGCACCCTGAAGGGGAACCAGGAAAGAGTTTCTCCAACCTGAGAAGTTTCTTAACTCTCTTTGCAAAAATCAATGTTCATTTTCCCTTTCTTAAATTCTTAGATTTGATCCGACAAAGGGCGACTGAAGAAAATAATTATTTCTCAATTCAAGGCTCAGAGATGATGGCAGGTGAAAAGCAGACAATACAGTCTTTAACGGTGTAACACGTGTTTGGTGCTTTAAAAGTTTTTTATCGGCACCATGAAAGGAGGTGTTTTAGCTTATCAAACTTTACAAGAGCATCAAACTAGATGTGATCAGAGGGATCCGATTCCCTGTTTCGTCATCTGTTTCTTCTTTACTTGCGCCCAAAAAGTTCACAAAGCTTTTTTTTGTTTGTATATGAAATGTACCTCTCAAAATCATCAAAATACATTTTCATTTTTGTGTTTTGCAGAACAAGACACCTGAGGCTGACGGCGACCGTCCTTCCCAAAGGTAAGAAACGCCGAAGTAGGGCTGGACACTTATTAATCCTGTACTTAAAGATTCTATATAGATATATATATATGTATGTAGTGTTGCTGTGAGGGTAGTGTTGCTCCTTTTAAGGGATTGAGTGAGCGGCAGAGGTTAGCGGCGAATGTTCAGCATCAGTTTAGTGAGATTAAAGGCTGCAGCTTCCTAAGAACAACAGGCTGAGACCCAGGAGGAGAACAAATCTCCCTCGTACAGCGAGAAACTACGTCATGATCATCTGCAGCTCCAGTATTTCCCAGGCCTCATTTTCATACTTTGCTTGCCAAAAGTGATGGAAAGTGGCGCGTTGGTACATTTGTGGAACAGAACAACAGGAGTTCTGCTCTTCCAGACCTGTAAGACAGCAGCTTCCTCACATATCACACATGTTGGTCCACTTGGGAAAAGCTGCCTGGGTCTGTAGTGGTAGGCTTTTGCAACCGTACATGTTTGTTCACCCGTCCTTGTCGCATTTAGTCCAACTTATTTATTTATTTTTAGATCAATTTTATTAAATTAATTCTCAGTTGAAATCCATTAAAATCTGCTTAAATTGATATAACTGAACTCATTCTTATAAAATCTCCATCTGTGGTCATTTGTTGCTCGGATCTTCCCTGTACCAAAAGTTTTTTGTTTTTTTTTCTTCATCTCCTTCAACCTTCCCAAGGCTGATACTCGGTATGTGTGTGTCTACGGAGCTTTCAGTGAGATAAACACTTGAGCTACAGATTTGTACAGAAGGAAATCTATAATGTTTAATACCAAGGTCAGAGTCATTGTTTCTCTCTCTCTGCCTGTGCGCTCTGCCACAATAGGTGTATTTCTTTCCCCTCAGCAAAGAAAGGTTTCCAATCAAACCCTGCAGCTGAGTGTTTGCATGGATGAGGTGAAGTGTCAGTACCTCCATCTGCACCTTACATCAGCAGCTAATAACTCGAGACCGTTTGAATAAGGGCTCCGCTCGGTAGTATTTGGATACAGCTGAAATGTCTGCATGTTTGATTAACAGGAGCCGTGAACTTTACAAACACATGCACAGACTGGATGGATGATTCTGGTGAGATTTAGATCTCTGTTACTATCAGAAGATCCCTTAAAAAAACACCAAAACACACACACCTTACAATACCGTCTGACTTCTTCGCTTACATGTTGTTGGTTTTAATCGTTTCCAAATGATCCGCTGATTATTTCATCAATTATTAATCACTTTGGGCTATAAAATGTCAGAACATGAATGGTGAAAAACAACTTGAGTAGTTCCCCAGAGCACAAGGTGACATCTTACACAGTCCAAAACCTAAAGATATTTAATTTCATATAATAGACAAACATCAAATCTTTACATTTGGCATGTTTGCTTGAAAAAAGGACAAAATATTGCCAATTTTAATCAGCTAACTGCGCACACGGTCCACTTGGTGAGTCCATAGTCCATTTCAGATATGTAACAGGCAAGTGAAAAGAGTGTGTGTGTGTGTGTGTGTGTGTGTGATGTTCCTAAAATGTGCTTATGTTGTCTGTCACTCTGAAAGAAGTGTAATGGATGTCTTATCAGCGCAGAGTGACAGTATGTGCTACTACCGTCCATCCAAAGATATGTGTATGTGCGCGGCGGCCCAGACGGAATAGACTGCTGACAGCACAGTGATGAGATGATAATGTATGTTCGTCGTGCCGAAGAAAGACAGAATGATGGACACGGCTGTTTCTTTGCTCTTATCCTGATCATCTGTCCAGTCCGACTGACTGAGCGGTGACGTCTTCTAACCCGGCATACACCCAGTCAACCAAAATACCTACCTGACACACACACACACACACACGGAGGGATGGATGATGCATAAAAGACTAAACCATGGCGAGACACTGACAACTGTCACCATCTGGAAAAAATCACATGATGTCAGATTCGGATCTCACAAACATGCCTGAAGGGGAAAAAGTTTGAAACAGTCAGTCAAGTCACAGATGATTAATCATTTAAGTAATTCCCAGCTTCACTCTGTCGCATGATGGTAAACTGACTGCACAGAAAGCCTGTTAGAAATGTTTCACACCCATGTTTAACCCTTTTTTTGCCGACGGGATCCCATTTGCATATCTATTTTTCAATGCCGGTAGAATTGCAACCAAATAAGAGCAATAATTGCATAGTTACACTTTCATATCACGACATTCAACGTGTCCCAGGGCTCTGTTTCTATGTTGGAATACACGTCATCATATTGTGAGCATGAACTGTCACATGGTTTTCTTATTTAGAAAAATATGTGTGAAAAAAAATGCACTTTTTATCAATTTATTTAGTCAGTCTGGACATAAGTCTATACATGGTATTAAAACTTGGGATATAAAGGTTGTGTTGATTAAAATGCTCCAAAAAAATGGCACTACAGCGTGTAAAAAATATAAAGATATGCTCTGGCTTGCTCTGTGGTGGCTGTTAAAAGGTCATGATCACGGTAAAGATTATACCTGCATGCTAAAGTAAGTCTCACTGAAAGATGTTTAGTGCACAGGGAGGCAGGTTTCATCGGTCTGAAGAAGCTATCAGGGTCCATTATGATGAGAGGTGTAGGATCCTGCCTTTCTCATGTTTGATGAGGATATGTTGACCTCTGCTACTGTGATTTCCTTAATACTAAATAGCTGGAGTACTTTCTGAATGGCTACCTCGACCAAAGGGACGGAATAAACACCTGTTTACAGCGCAGTGACATTTCATGAATGAATCACCCATCCAATTCTTCAAATCAAGTAGTCAAGCAGTATCTTTCATTTCCTTGCATTGCTTTTTCCGACCGGGACAGAGCAGAGTTTAGTGCCATCAACCCTCCCCACCCCCTTACTCCTCCCCACTGTCACGCTCTTGATCCCTCCATCGCTGTCATGTCGCTGCTTTTATCCCGTCACCCTAAGCAACCTCTCCATCTTATTGTGCCGCCGCTGCTCTCTGCCTCTTTGTCGCTCTGATGAGGGGTCAGCGGGGTCAGCCGGTGGGCTTGTCATTAGCTGGGCGTGTGCACATCCACGTGCATACATGTGAAGTGTGTACACAAGATAATAAGGTCCTTTTATGATCGCTGTGAGAAAATTGTGGCAGAGAGGGAAAGTAGGCGCACAAAGCATTTAAAGAGGAAATATATGAATGTCAAGACATGAAATCAATTTAACAAGGAAAAGTTTAGAGAATATGATGAATTTTGAACACAAGCTAAATAAAAACTTAAGATATAAAATATAAGAATCAATATATTATTGTAGGTGAGATGACGGCTCTCACTAAATTTCATTGCAGTGCACCCGTGATACTCCGATATCTGACCTTGACTGATTATAATTCATCCTCTGGAGACACGAACATGCAATATAACAGTCTGTTTTCTACGTGGAAGCTACTGAACCACTTAGATTTTGGTTGCTTTGCCCAAAAAACATTATAAAATTGATTTTAAAGTCCCCGTAAAACTCATTTCCCGTTGCTAATGAGCTATATTCAACCGTAACTTTTAGGAGACATGGCTGCCGTCTGCCCCCCCCTCCCCTATCTAACCTACAGAAAATGAATATAGAAGCCATCACAGGAAAAAAAAACAAGTAGTTCTTTTGACAGCAAAGAGGATCATAAATATAAAAGTATAAAATATCCACTCCTTTTGGTTTACAATGTCATTTAAATGGAGATATTTATAGTTTGGATTTTTACTGACACATGAAGTAACACTGCCAGGCTTTTCCTTCCTTCTGTTGCCTTCTATGCTGACCAGTTGCTCTCTGCCTCTCTCTCTCTCTCTCTCTCTCTCTCTCTCTCTCTCTCTCTCTGCCTCTCTCTCTCTCTCTCTCTCACTCTCTCTCTCTCTGTCTCACGCTTTATCTGTGTCAGCCCAATAATAGGCACCAATAGGAAACTGCTGATGCTGTTCTGGTTGTAGTAAACAAACGGCATCCAGAGCTGTCCACCAGCCTCCCATTTTAATTTTATCACCCGCCGCTCTCCTCTCTCTCTTACATTTTGTACATCTTCAGCCAGCCGGTACGATGTTACATAAAATATTAGAATAAAAACATTTGGGGGTTTGAATTTGACCTCCGCTGGAAACCACAAAGTTGCAGTCATATTGAGATACAGCTAATGCTAAAGAGCATGTTTGGAGAGGACAGCGTCACAGCCTGTCCCTGCAGTTTACTGTGGGATGAAACTGTGTGTGTGTGTGTGTGTGTGTGTGTGTGTGTGTTTAGCTTATTGTGCTGGCTGGTAATGAGAGCTGCTTGGCGTGCGCTGCCACCACTGCTGAGCCTGTTTGTTTAGGTGCGGCCATTCTGCGCGTGTGCGTATCTGCATACATGTTGCACACGTGCGTGTTTGGATGCCGTTATTTGTTCAGCTTGGCCTGCTTTCTCAAGGTTGCCTCAGTCACAGCCAGGAGACGAGTATAATAGTGGCGTGTGTGTGTGTGTGTGTGTGTGTGTGTGTGTGTGTGTGTGTGTGCGCCTTGGGGAATTGAATCTAGAGTAAACATGTGGTCGTCTCTTTCCCAGGTGGAGTTGGATGAATGAGTGGGTCAACAGTGATATTGACAAGCTAACCACCCACTGCTCATGTGAATGTGTGTGTGTGTGTGTGTGTGTGTGGACAGATAGTTCAGCTTGTACACTAATTAGAGATCCTCTATTAAGGGTTTTAAAGACAATTAGAGATGTAATTATTTTTTCGATTGAAGCTGCCAGTTACTGACCTTTCAGAAGGTATCAGAAATTGATTTTGCACTCATAGAAGTATCAGTAACTGTTCAGCAGCTGTTGGATCAGTGATGGTGATTAAAGACCTTACAGTAGAAGTATCAAGTGCAGAGAGAGACACAGTTCAGTGGGGTTATTGAACTTTTAGAAGAATAGATCATCTTTACTGTCATAACTGAAAAGTCAAAACCAATCAATCAATTTTGCCGCTACAGTCCGACTCGGTCTGGTTTGACCACTAGCTTAAAGTGGTTTGGTAATATTAGTTAACAATAACTAGATATATATTGCCTTTTATTACTGAGTCAGTTCACTGACTTAATGACTCCCTGCTATTACTATATTATATATATACTATATTAATGAATCCAAATAAGAAATACCACGAAAAATATGCATATTTAAAATCAATGTTACGATAACTCCAAATATGATAGTGCTGTCTACTTAAAACTTTAAAAAAAAAGTTTAAAAAGTCATCATTAGGTCGCTTCAACAGCATTTTTCTTGGTTGTGAATAAAGGAATAGCTGTAGTTCAGTAATTAACATGCTTACAACATTTTAGTAAGATTTTAACATTTAATGTACAGGGTGGACATGAAAATACCTATTCCACAGCATTTCATTCATATTCTGACTGTGCTTCCATCTATATTCTATTATATCTCATCAACACACATTAAAATGTTATTACTTAAACACTTGCTTATGGTCTGACCTGAGTAATATTCACCGGCCACATGTTTCCAGCTCCCAGTCGAGTTGGTTTAGTTAACATTATGCTTTGTTTTCTCATAGCGCTGAAGTAATAGTTTGCTCAAACCAGTCACTAATGCAGTGTTTTCTTGACTTACATGGCCAGCGTCCTTACAGTTCGACTTGGTTGGCCTTGGTAGCCTGCGCGTCCTAGCCAATGAACAGATCCTGACACATTCCTGTGGTAATATGCCGCCCTTAGAGTTGGGGTGCGCTCCCATCATCTCGATCCTTAGGCGTCTTGACGCTCTGATAGTGCATTTGTGAACGTCAATGCCACGGACGCTGTCAGCAGCCAATAGGTGCGCTCTCCTCAGCACCAAACAGGAAGCGGCAAATAGTAATAGTGATTTTCAGTCAAATCTATGCCTGTGACTGAAAACTGTCAGACTTTAGTCTTTCTAAAGTCTTTTCAAAGTCTTCTAGTGTATGGAAGGCATAAGGGTGTAGCAAGTCAAAATTCAGAGGAGAACCAACCATTGTATGCTGTTCAAAGTGAGTCTACATTGATGTGTGCTACTGCCGTCTAGACATTAACCTACTGACAGAAGAACTAATGTGGGCTGACTGTCCTTGGGCAAGACACTGAACCCCAACTCGTGAATGTGGAATGTGAAAGAACAGTCTCCTCCAACCGAGATTCCTCCTGTATGGATGACGTGTGAATGGGTGAATGATGAAGTGGTGTAAAAAGCGCTTTGAGTAGTTGAAATGACTCGAGAGGCGCTTTACAAATACAGGCCACTATTCATGCTAGTATTAAAGGTATTTAACACAAACTGAATCCAACAGTTCACTGTCAGAAATATGACTCGGTGGGCTGTTTGGTAGTTGGGGTGTAGTTAAGGCAGGGGTGTGTTTGCAAATGTTAAGCTGCATAGAAATGACGGCCAAGACTGTGAGAATTGTTAAATGGAATTATCCTTTAAAATGGACATTAAAGGACAGCCAGGAGTGCACCATGGGTAACATTTAACCTGAAGAACGTGTATTTGCTGTTGCTAAAAAGTTCTGAAGCAGATGAACTTCATCTATCAAAAAGTCTAACGGTAAACAGCAGCATGAGACAGAGACATGATGCACCAAGCCTGTGATAATGTCTCTCTCCCTCTCTCCCTCCCTCCCTCTCTCGCTCTCCCACTCACTTTTTCAGTCTCTCTTTAAAAAGACGAGGATAAAAGGGCCTTTTCCCCATTCCACATGCCAGGCAACTCCCAGCGGCCTCTTTGTTGACACAGCCGCCACAATGGGAACTAAAGGCCTTCCAATGCCTCCCATTATGAGGCTAACTCAGGCCCAGTCGCTGCGCTGCAGGGTTATCCAGTGCAGGCCGGCCGGTATTGGCCAAAGCCCCCTTGAATATTAGCCTGGCTATATAAGACTAACCCACCCCACCCCCACCCCCCCTCCCGCTGCATTGTTCAGCGTTATTCTGCTCCCACAATGGGACATCACACTTTGGAAGTAATTTTCAAAAAGGGGAAGCCAATCAAAAATAATGGCACTTATTGTTTCTCTTTTGACACACATTGCTGAGCGGCCTGCCCCTCCCTCGTCTGTCGCTTTCTCTGTCTGTGTAGCCCTAAACCCTGGGGTTCATTCACGTCTATTATACGGACAAATTAAATAAAACCCTGTATGGGTTGGAGGGGAGCGGAGAGCCTCACTGGCCATCGGCGGTGTTGTTGCAAAGAGTCAGGGAATGGGAGGAACGTCATGGAGGGAAGGGAGAGGTAAGAAAGCCCGAGGAATGTTGACAAGGGACAGCCAGAAGAGACTTAAGGGAGTCAGGTAGGGCTACAGACAGGCCCAGGTGAAAGGAAGTGGGGGAAAAAACATGGATGGCGGGGGTAGAAGCAGTTCAGTTACTTTTATTGCAATAAGTCATCCGCTAGTGGAAAGTAGTTGTAGAAGGGGAACACATACACATCTGGAAACAGTAAGAACTTAAGAAGAGTAAGAGGACTTGGAGGTTTCTTTCTCCTGAAATGCTCAACACGAAGAGAGAGAGAGAGGCAAGAGTGTCGAAATGACAAAGTCTGCCTCGACCTGGATGGACTGATTTTATGGATGTATGGAGAGAAAAAAAAAGCCCTCAACTTGATGGAAGCCTGATAAAAGGAGGGAAGGTATGTTGCTACTTATCAAAGAGGGAGGGTCCTCTGAGGCACGGAGGTGTGTGTCAGACAGGTGGTGGAGGTTCATTGGGTAATGATGAGCTGCGTTTATATGAAATTGTTGTTGCTGTAGGTCTTCGTGTGAGAAATGCCGGCTGCACGTTGAAGCTGCAAAACGTCACCTGACTCAGAATCGGTCTTGACTTGCTAGAGTGACTTTCAGTGCATGCACACAGCCACTATGGGGAAATAGTAACCAGTGCATCCATCTGTAGCAGCAGGGCCCAGCAAAGAGCTACTGTGCAACTTGAAGCTGCAGCTAAGGAAGTGCTTTAGAGAGTATGACTGTTTAATGGCTGGAACTGGAAAAATACCGGTGAGGTTTAGAGTCCATGTTTCTTTCAGGAAGATCTTGGAGTGCATGAAGTTTTATTATCACCATTAGTGTCTTTATTCATCTAACAATGTTGGCTGAGAGGTCTTTTGACCCCACCAGGTGAAAAAGTTTTTCTTCTCTTTCTAGTTCCTAGTTCAGTTAGAGTTGTCTGATTACTTCATTTTGATTGTGAGTCGGAAAATCTTGGGCAGCAGAATTGTTTTCTCTATCTTGTTTTTATCACGTGACCCCCTGGTAAGACTTTAGAAAACACAGGTCTCGACAGCCGGAGGAAAATTGATATAGAAATTAAAGTTTAGCTTTTTTCTCTCAGCTGCATTTCAGACTACATTTCTACATGTAGCTGCTCCTCGCTGCAGTTTGATCTATTATTGTCTCTTAGGTGCTGTTGAAGCAGGAGTATTAATCAGCGAGTGAAGAGCAGAAAAAGGCAAATATTGCAACTATGGGTGAATGAACGGACGGGTGGAAACGGTAGGAAGGCAGATTAGGGAGGAAGAAAGGGTTAGATGGCAGGATGAAGAGAGGCAGGTGGGAGCGAGGGACAGGAGTGGGAAAGAATAGGAAAGGGGAGAGGAAGAAAAGAGGAAGAAAAGGTTGTGGTGGGAGGGGTGGAAAGGGCAGGTGGAGGAGAGCTGCTCTTTGGGGTCTTTGAAAGCAGCAGGTCCTGGCTGAGAGCTTCACCCCATTTACGATGAGCGAGAGACGTCGAGAAGAACAGTGTGTGAGAGAGAGAGAGAGAGAGAGAGACTCCTCAACCCTGCACTTAAAGGCCTCCCCAGGAAGTCCTCATTCTTCCTAGAGCCCGACACCCCCCACCAACAGCAGAGAAAAACGAGGAAAAAGCTCTCATTTAGGATGAGTGGAGCGGAGCGAGAGAGAGGACCCCCATCCTCCTCTGAGGGGGGTCCTGATATCAAAACTTTCCCCCAGCGGGATGGAGACAAATGTCAGCAAGAGGGAAAGGTTTAGTGTCTTTTATCATTCTTTTTGGATATTGATTTATGTGTGCAAAGCTTGTAATCAAGCCGTTTGACCTTTTCTGCATTCTCAGATGCTGAATTCAGAATTGAGCGGTCTGTTGTTTGTCAGAACCTCAAGCAGGACAGGAAGAGACAACAGGGCTTCGTTAAACAACAACGAAAAATACCCCACAAGTCATAGTGGAAACAGTGGAACATTCCTTCAGCATGTTTTCTATAGATTTAGTCACTAGTTGCTGTGTAGATTTAGATTTTATGCACGAAACACATGATCATCTGATAAAATGTGACCAACTGCAACATCCTCCTCCAATTCAGTAGTATAGTACATAACGATGATTCTGACAGGGGTCATCTTGCTGCATAATGACTACTTTCAGTTTTTGTACTTATAATAATGCGCATTTTACCCATAATCCATCAGGACTTTTACTTTGTCGGGATTGTGAATGCAGGTCTTTTTGTGATGAAGTACTTTCACACAGTGCCACTGCTACTTTTAGAGTTTCCAATTTAGATCAAGTTAGCAAAATACCCAGGCAGTTTATATCTCCTTTATCTTTTTTTTTTTTTTTTAAATCAGCAGAAAAGCAATGTAGAGAAAGGGATTCTTATTTTTAGCCGGCCCTCATCTCAAACATCGGTTAAAATGACAAACTTCTGCGGCGGTAGGGTTTTCTTTTTCTAAAGATCAGCAGCGAGAGACATCACTTCACAACTCATGAGGCTTGTTAGAGACTAGAACTAAGCAGACAAAACAGATTTTGAGCTTATCAGTTGTGATTCTTGGTGTACTTCTATGTGTTAATACATGCATAAGGGGTGATGTGGTGGAAGCTCTTTCCAGGGAATGATGGGCAGTGGCAAAAAGCATGTACATAGCTCAGGGGGTAATTAAGAAGCAGAGCCACGCAAGAAAACACGCAGGACGTATTGGAAGTTTGAGTCACAAAGCCTGCCTTGTGTTTCCATGTGTTGATGAGTCTCTGCCTCAGCTCACGGAACTTTCTGGCCTACAGAATAATTTTTCGGACGTGTCAGTTAAAATCAGCCAGGACGGTGGACGGGGGTGGGAGTGGGATTAGCAGGTTTCGGCCACTGACGCTAACTCCACACACAGAGGTGTCAGCCCAGAACCTCTCTCGTTGACAGTCAGCTGTTTTACCTGCTGTTGTGCAAAATTGGCAGAATTGTAGGATTGTGTGTGTGTGTGCGTGTGTGTGTGTGTGTGCACACGGTGTGTGTGTGTGTGTGTGTGTGTGTGTGTTTTAAAGACCGATGATGTACACGCTGTCAACCACACAAACATTAGTGAAATACTTACACATTATAATGATCATTTAAAGTAGTACTGATGTTTTCCTGACACAAGTGCTGAATGTTTTGCTAAAGATGGACAGAATCTTAACAGCAGATTTAAACGAGTTTGTCTTGGATCAAACGTTATCAATCTAACGTTTGATAGTGATTTCTGATTGTAGATAATTAGGTTTTGCAAAATAGTTTACTTCAGTTCTGTGTCAAAGAATTTTTTCTCTATGTGTTATCAGCAGACTTTAGATTCATGTTTGACAGACCTGTAAGTCTTGAAATGTCAAAGTAGACGAGCATGTTTGTGTTTTTTGAATGAACTTCATTCATCTCTTGAGTCTGACCTAGCTTTCTATTGTCGCTTGTGTTTTATGGACTTGTGCTTTTGGCTCGTTGGCACTGAATTTTTCACTAAATGCTTTGTTCTTCCCAATAGTTTGGCGGCAAATTGAACTACAGACCTTTCCATGAGTTTTGGTTGAGCAAATAGCAAATCTTTCTGCAGGGTTTTCCACCAGTAGAACAGCTAACAGAAGGCCCAGCCTCTCTGAGAGGACCTGTGATTCACCAAACTAGTTAGATTTTCTGAAGCCTGTAAACAGAGCCAAGTGTGGAAACATTAAAGTAACAGACACACAGGCTGTCATGGCTGCCAGCACATTGCCTTGGCAATGGAAAACCACAACAGCGCCACTAGCGGCTGCTCTGGCTCTAGTGTCTACACTTTATTTAAAGTTAGGGGAAAAACTAACTAAACAGAGGAATTGACTGATATAAAAATAGTGTTTGTAGAAAGTGTTTAGTTATCTGAGACTTTCCTTCAGGCAGACAGTCTTCCTGCTCATTACGTAATATGCAGATGATGTCATTTTTGTTTTTGCTGATACTGAACTGTGCAAAGGAATTAGATGTCGCAGCTATGAACCAATCACATTGCTCAGTTTAAGCTAGCTGTTTTCTAAAGGTATAACCCGCAGCAAGTTAAAAATATAACTCAAAAATAACATTTGTGTCAGCAGAAAACTGTACTCAAAATTAAAAGTTTAATGCATCTAATTCAAATATACCTTTTAATAATTACAGCATTTTATTGCTGGAGCCACATTTAAACACTTTTAAAATAAAAAGACTAAGGAAAGTATCTTCTAGAGTATCATTTAGTTTTTCTAACACTGACTTATTATGGCATTCAGTGCCTGGCACCAAACTGTCTCCTTCCAAACCTAAAAAGAGCTGTGGTAACCTCACCGAGGGAAGAGAGGCTGGGGCTTGTATTATTTTTCTTGTTTAATTCAGCACAGTAGTGTTACAGGTTCAGACTCATGTGTTAAGCTTAAGCTAACACACTGTTGAGCTAAGCAGTTGTTTTTCATGTAAACCCAATTATACATAGTAATTATGGCTGTTGGATTCATGTGTGTATGTCTTCATTAGCCAAACCGGTTGGACTGATGCTGACCACTTTGGTGTGTGTGTGTGTGTGTGTGTGTGTGTGTGTGTGTGTTGGCTGGGACTGACTTTGCTCCCTCAGAGGGACTATCATTGCTGGTAATCCTCTTCATGGTCGACTAATCTGTTTTCACCGGGGTCACTCCATCCCAGTCCTCCCTGCCTCCCTCACCCCACCGCTGCCTTCCTCCAATCCCTTTCTGTTGTCCTCCCACCACTCCTCAGTAGGGCTTCTCCCTCTCTCTTTCCTCCACTCTGCAAAGGTCACTTCTTCATTATTTTCTCTTTTCTCACCACATTTCCCTCAGTCCTTCCTTCCCCTCCCTCTCTAACTGCCCTTCTCCCTTTAATAGCACTAATCTCATTACACAGAGTCAGAGCTTTCATGTTTACCCCCTGTCCATTTGAAAATCAAACTAATAAAGAGATTAGGGATCTTCTGCCTTCCTTCCTCCTCACATTCTGTCCTGCACCTTGTCCTCCCTCCACCTTCCTCTCTCCATCTACATATGATACATATATGACACTGTAGAGTTATAGAAGAAAGTAAGAGGATCAGTCAGGACGTGAGCAGCCCAGCTTGGCATAAAGACCGGAGTCAGGAGGGGGGGTCATTTAACCTGAACAAACATGCATAATCAACAATTTGTGACTTTAAGAGAAGTTAAGTTTCTTTGCGGACATATTATTTCTGTGCTGGACCTCCAGGGACACCGCAGGTTGTCTTGAAATCACAATTTTTACTGCACACTACAGAGTAAACTATTCGATGTCGTCTATATTGGGGAGAAGGTTGTCACAATATGAGATTTTCACTACACAATTATCACGGCCAACAGAATTCACGATAACGATATCTATTGGAAATTTTGGGGGAAAAAAAACAATTCTATAAGTCAGACTCATCTTTAACTTTGCTTATTATGTGTTTTTATCTCCTTTTGGCGAACGAATTCCACACAAACGTTGAGTGTTGGGAGGTGGAAAAAGAAGTCTGTAACCATAAGTGTCCAAAAAAAAAAAAAAAAAAGCAATTACCTTTTAATGGATAGTGAAACAGCAGCCAGATGAAGTGATAAACAAAAGATCCACAAGGCCTGTGATTTCATGTCCACTATGTCCTCACAGACTTTCTCCCTCTTTCTACATTCTCTACGACAAACTTTTTACCAAGGTATTCGAGCATGTTGAGTTTATCAGATTTTCAAGCTGGAGCAAAATCAATCAATCAATCTTTATTTATAGAGCGCCAGTTCACAACAGTGTTATCTCAAGACGCTTTACATGAAGAGCAGGTCTAGACCAAACTCTTTAATTAAGAGAGAGACCCAACAATTCAGGAATTCAAAATTAAGGATTCAAGAATCCCCACATGAGCAGCATCAGATATCATATTAGGACACAGTGGCAGGAAGAACTCCCCTTTAACGGGAAGAAACCTGGAACAGAACCAGGATCAATGTGGGCGGCTTCTGTAGTGGTCCATGTTGGGTGGAGGTTGGACAGAGAGAGAGAGAGAGAGAGAGAGAGAGAGACAACACAAACAGCAACCAACGTACTAGCAGTGACTGTAGCACTAACAAAACACTGGGAATGTGATCACGATACGTGTTATTAACATTAAATACTGGTATATTGTGACACGCCTACTCACCAAGAAAAAAGCAACGAAAAAATTTATTCTTTATATATTTTATTTCCTTGGGGCACTAATCACAAAAAAAATTTTATGAACAAACCCCACATTTTTTGAAATATTGGCCTCTACCAAACAGTTGAGATGTCGTAAGTAAAACACGTTTTCAATAAGATCTAGTCAAAATGTGCTCAAGCCATTTACTGCATTATATGATAAAAACACCCGGTCACTGTTTCCAGGGTTTTTAAAACAGCGGGTTTGATTCTTGTGAACGAGTCGCTCTCATGACTCATTCAGTGACGTCCCTCCCTGACCAATCAGTGGCCTGCAGTCTGTTGACGTCACATTTTCGGCTCGACTACTAAAATAGTACCAGGTACTATCACCTAATGGAAAACCCTAAAAGTCGAGTGGAGCTGAGTAAGTGCGAGTGGAAAAGCACCATATGCTTGCCGTTTCCTCCTGCCCTCCAGTCTTAATGCTAAGCTAGGCTAACCACGTCCAGACTGCAGCTCCATACCCGACACAAACATGAGATTGATATCAACCTTCTCAACTCACTTTTGGGGGAAAAAAAAGACTATTTTGACATCACTCCAAAATTTATTATATCTATCAACGAATTGATATATCAGCTCGCTCCTCCTTCCTCCATCTTTCCATTTCTTTTGTATCCTTATATCCAATCATCTCCTCATCCTTTTCAACACTCCAGCTTACCTCTGCTTTCACCACTAACAAAACCACAATCAGATTTCTTCACCACTTCTCACACACACACACACACACACACACACACACACTACGCAGTCTAATCATGTTTCTTCCTATCTAGAAAGCAATCAGTGATAGCGTTGGCTGCTCCTGAGCGCCTTGACAATACTTGCAGAGAGAGAGGCTGCACAAGCTCTAATTAAATTCAGTGTGTGTGTGTGTGTGTGAGTGTGTTTGGGGATGGGGGGTGGGGACAAATAAAATGTAGCCGCAGCATCAACACTGCTTGACCTTTGTCTGTAGCAAAGTTTTGATGGGAGGAGCTCAGCCGGGGTCGAAGCAGGATGTTGGTCATCGCCGCTTCATTAACATTACTTGGTCTTTTTTTTTCCATTATCTGTTTCGTCACAGCAAAAATCATCGTCGAGGCGCGTTTCCAAGCGCCAGACGCGAATCGGGCGAATTCTCGTTTCGTGCCAGTTGGAAATATTCAACTTGAGTGAAAAGTTCGTGGTCCAATACTTTATTTTGTAATATAAAGCTGAATCCATGAATCCATCCTGATCTGTGTCTGGTATTGTTTTTTTCTTTACAGTAGACATTAATTATGTTGCGTTACGTTAATATACTGTCATGAGTAGAAGCCAATAAGGATCTGAATAAACAAACTGTTGATTTCCACTAAATATACAGCTGAGTCTCACTTGGAGAAGAATGAACAGAAGTGTGATATGTAGCATGTTTCTTGCAACATAAAGCCCATCTCTCTCTCCCCCACTAGTTCCAGGCCATTACAGCACTGCCTGTTAGTGATGAGTGATGTGGCCATTAATTGCTCAAGTACTTGGAGAGAGATGCTGGTGAAAGTGACTGGAGGCCTTGTTTACGTCATGAGCTCGATGCTGAATTTTCCATTTTTCATGCGCATGGACCAAACATGTAAGTGCTGTCCATAAAAGGAAAGAACAGATGTATACAAGATGCGTATTTGGGTTGGTTATGTCCGTTAAGAATGCTGTGTGTGTGCCATATCTGTACGGGGAATGATAGGATAAATGGTCTTGGAGCTTCAGTGTAAGCACAGACTTCTGTGCCTGAAGCCCAGGCTGTCTGGCAGACAGGCAGAACCCATTAGCAAGGCTCTGCTAGCGATCGTCTTGTAAACCGAAGCCCCAGGCATTCATTAGGCATCAATCAAAGGACGAGGTGCGATGATTAAATGATGAGTGCAAATGCTTAACAGTGTTCGGTACACCAGGCCACTTTACTCTGACACTTGAAAATGGGGGAAATGGATGGAAGAAAGATGATGTTAGTCTCCATGTAGATGGCTGGAACTGGTTAATTTATTCATGGCAGTTATTAAAGCAAGTGAATTTCCGAACCTTGAAGTCAAACCTTGATGATGTCTACAGATGCCGGTGAAGTAAAGGGACTGCAAGAGTGCTCACTTTGGCTCTCGGTAATCATTGTTAAATTACACTTAAAATCAGGAATTCGCAGACTTTGTTCCTGTTTCAAAGCAGCGGTTGAGCAGTTAGACAAAACCGGAAGCAAGTTTGGGATCTGTGATGCACGAGAAAGTTGAATCCATCCACTCGAGCATGAGAGACATTAAATATATATTGAATTGAATGTTACTCTGAAAAAGAAAAAGAAATTTGATTTAAAAACGATTTTATGGCTTCCGCTATCAGATCCATAGAAACAGATAACATCTGTTATACATGGTGACATGACTCCTATAGAGAAATAAGAGCCGTGACTGGCCAATCAGAATCAAATATCCAACCAAACCGTGTAATAATATGTTATAATGTCTAATCTATGTAATTATTATTGATAACACGTGCTAATCTCTTCCTGCATTGACATTCTCAGCCACCTTCTTACATTTCGCACTAATGTACAAGCATCAGTCAACCAGTCAAACAATGAGCCCTCTTTCTAAGCCACCTAGATCTTTTTCTCTGGCCACTTTGGTGCAACATCGGCGACAACCGGGCCTGTGCAGTATTTTTATACATGCGACGGAGCACGATTGGCTGAATTGTACCTGTGTGAAAGCATCCGTGGTAAATTTCAGCCTCATTTTGGAAGTTCTGCACCTTTTTTCCACTGCCACGCCCCCTCTGAGCCAACTGGCATGACCTCTTAACACACACCTTCACAAACACACTTGACCACTGTGGCAAACCTCTTAAGTATGGCCTGCCAAAGGGTGGGAACACCACCGGCCAACCTTTAAGAGCAAGCTATAGAGCCACTGCTCACAGCTAAAAAAAAAAAAAAAAAAGGTGGCACCCAGTCTCACATGGCATGTCACAGCTTGCTGTTGTGTATGTGTACTGTATGCATGCATGTGTGTTGGTGTGCTCCCTGCTCTGTCAGGAAGGCTGAGCTCCAGTAGAGCTGACAGCTTGCTGTGACAGAGAGCCTTAAACAAACCCACTGGGTCAGCTGCTGCACAGCAGAAATGCCTTTGATTCTATGAGGCCTGTGTGTTTCGTGGCCTGCTGGCTTAGAGATTTTCAGGCCCACTGGCCGGCTGAAGAGCATCTTTACCGCTGCGTTTTATCTCCAAACACTCTTTGATCCTCTGCTCCGTCCAGGAGTGTTTGGTGAGAAAAGGAAAGATGTGATACTGTATGCATAATTATATGTAGTAATCATCATCAGTTTGGTCCAGCTGGTGAGACTATAACTTCTAATAATTTGATTTGCTGAGCCAAACACCCTTTAAAATCCTGTATTTGAACATGTCACTATCCTGAATGTGAAGCAAACAGGACCTACAAGCAGATGTCATCTTATTTTAACCACGATATAGGCTGGGCTTTAACTCATGGACTCAGAGGTGAAAGTATCTAGTATTTAACTTCTGTAATGTCCTGAAGAGGTGAAATTATTATTATTTAACTTGTGAAGTCATTTAGAGGCTTGAAGAGGTTAAAGTTCCCAGTAATCCACTTATATCAAGGTTTGAAGAGTTGAAAGTATCTGGTATATGTTTATTTTAGTAGGACAAAAATACCCTAAACTTATCCCTGATGTTGTATTTGTTGAATCAGTGATAAAGCGAGGACCATTTATTGACCTGCATTTGCATCCTAAATACACAGATGAGGAAAAGATCTGATAAATTGGAATAAGCTGTCTAAGAAATGACTTCAGCTCATTCTATCGTTTTTTTCCTCAAAAAATTGCCTCAATCAAAAATATTGTTTGTTGCAAATATGCAGATCTCTGCTTCACAAACAAGAAGATAACCCCCCTCGCAGCACCGCGTTCCTGGGAATTGTTGGGGGGGGGGGGTCATCCTGCAGACTTTCATTGTTCTAGATCATCCAGACTGGAGACAGAACCTCACACGGAGCTGCATCTGGTCCTGAATCAGAGGCCCTGATGAAGACCAAGATCCTGAATGGACTAACTCAGACACTGTGCTGAACTATTCCACGCTGGGTGCATAACTAACTGCAGCTTTTTGAAAAGTACACGATTCTGTCAGCTAAAAGAAAAAACCATCATGCATATTTTTCTTTTAGTTAAAGGTTCAGTAGGTAACTTTGATAAAAATAGCCGTCAATAATTGTCATTATAAGTTGCCAGCAGTACATTAAACAGGGAATCTGTGGAAAAAATCAGGTTCCATTGCCTCCTCTTATTGCTGCTGATGGCGTTTGCAAGAATCCACCGCGCCTGAACGAAAACAACCAATCAGAGCCCGGAGGAATCTCTAACACAGTGCCAATTACTGCTCATGCACAGGCTGGGCAGCCTCCTCCTCCTCCTCCTCCTCCTCCCCCTCCCTCCCCCGCACATTCTCTCAGTCAAGCTCAATATGTTCAGGAGCTGAGGAACAACCACTGAGAGTGCAATTCATGTTTGGCTCTTCCCCTCCAGGGGACACGCAGGAGGCGGAAGCGCCATGACGCGTCAGTCTGCTGACTGATTCTGCTCAGCTGCTCTTTGCTAATCACACATAATCTTTTGCTAATCATACACAGAGCTGGTTTTTAATTGATAACCGGATAAATGTATAACCCCCCCCCCTTAACACACACCTCTCTCTGTCTCTGCCTGTTTGTGTCTGTTCATGTCTTTCACTCTCTGATTAGACACAAATATATGGAATAAGTACCTAATTAAAAAAAACAGCCTATTTCTAATAAATGGAATGAGTGGATTTTGAATTTTCATCATGTGGGGGTGGAACTGAAACTCCAGAGGACTGATCAGCGGCAGGCTCGTGCTCCCCCCCCCCGCCCCACCGGAGCTCCGGGTAGCTCTGCGGCCGGATCACCACCTGCTCAACAAGCCGCCAAGCAGACGTCCTAGATAGCCAATCAGCACCCATGATTGCTGTCAATCAAACGCAGACACGCCCCTCCAGCCAGCCATGAGGAAAAGGGGCATTCCTGATATTTGAAGACCTTTTTATCTTGCATTTGAATATTTAAAACATAATTTTTAGAATGTTTCTTCTTAAAAAGGGATAGCTAAATATGGTTTTAGTTTGACTTTACCTCCGAGAGTGTGATTCACGTGCAGCAAGCAGGGCTAGAAGTTCTCAGGCACCATGCCATCGTGACGATCTCACACGGGACTGGTGCTCGCTGATCGAACAAAGCCAGCACACAAGCATCCACTCTCACAGGTCAACATGTTCTACATAGTACGGTAAATGAAACCATCTAAATGTCCCTGAAACACTCACTCGTCCTTATTAGTTGTCGAGACTGAAAGAGAGAGTTGGTGCAATAAGAATGTCACACAAGTGCCTGTCAATGGAGGAATTGATATTAGAAAATAAAGCAAAGTGTGGTCACTTACAAGATGGTTTTATTTGGTCGATGTGAAATATTTCTTATGTTGAGATTTCAGCCTCAGCCGACTGATGCTGAATATTCTGTTTCAAAGACGCACCGTGCTCGTCTTAGGGTGTCCATGTGTGTCCGTGCTGGATGCAAAAACAGGCAGAAATAGGAGATTGTCACAGTGTGCGCGAAAACAGATCATACAAGCCACTTAGCAGCACTATAGCCAACTGGTACAAGGGAGCGAGAGGAAAATCCAGCCATGCCACTGTGCCAATATAGTTTACCAGCTCGTTGAGAGGCGGGCAGCACCTGACAGATGCCACTTGGGAACATAATCCCAGAGGGCTGAAAAGATCCTCCACATGACGGGAAGCCAGTGAAGCAGGAGAAGACTGGAATACCAAACGGCAAATTGCGATGTTAAATGAAATATCTATCTATAGCTTCCTTTTTCCACTGCGCTAAGAAGCTCGGCGGTGCCAAAAGGGAGTCAGATGCAAAGAAATGAACACATTTCTTGCAAAGAGTAACCGGCTAAACTACCAAGCTGCAATAGGCTCTAAGAAATGATCCACAACTATTTCTATATTGATAAATTGTGTCCAAAAACTGGTTTCATGCTCAAATATGTAGATTTTCTGTTTTTTTCTTGTAGGATAATAAACCAAATCTATGCATATTTTTGGACTGTTGTTTGGACAAAACAAGTAATTAAAGTGTGTCACCTTTAGTGGTGTTTTTCAGTGTTCGTCACAGTTTGCTGACAAAACAATTCATTTAAAAAAAAAACGTGCTAGTTGCAGCCCTTAAAATATGCTTTTTGTGTATTATTATCATCACTGACATTAGATTGACATTGACATTTAACAAGTTAACAGCACAGAACATTCGACCAGGTATTATTGACAGACTCAATAAAATTATATCTTTCATTAAAATAGCTCGACAGAATTGTCCTTGATGCTTTTTATAAGAATGGAAGCAGTGGTGGGCCTGTGGCGGCAGGCCTGCAGCAGCTTTCTGTTGGCTGCATCCTCATGATTTCATTTATTCAAATGTGATCAATATGATGTTTCTGCCATTTATTATTAGACAGGACGACGGGCTGTAGTTTTTTTTTTTTGTCTGGGGGTTAAATCTCTCCCTGTTTCTCTCGTGCTCACCACACAGCTTTGGTGAAACAAACAAAAGGGGCGCTTTGAATGGCACGTGCTCCGGGCGTCAGTCACCTGTTTCCTAGCAACGGGCACAACAGAAAAGCACCTGTGGCTCTGAATAGGAGGCTGTGGAGCCTTTAGCTGGACAAAAAACAGGGAGAAATTAAAAAAACATACAGGCTTGTCTTATTATTAGAACTATTAGAGGCAAGGCCTGTGTGGTAATGTAAGACAGGACATGCTGATGAGCATCAGGGGCTCCTTCTGTGTTTTAAAGCTTCTAAATAAGTATTTATTCATCATGGATTCAGACGGCTTATTTTAAAATGCAAATATTATATATATAATATAATAATATCTTGTTTTCAGCTGTTGCTGCAAAAAGCAAACGTGATCACCGGAGCTGCATTTCCTGAAATATAGATTTTATTCTATTCTAATACTTAAGAAGTGATATTAAAGTGATCAGAGCGCACAGATTCCACTGTGGGCTGCAGAGCAGAGCAACATTAGAGGAAATAAACGTGGGTTTTTTTTTTTGGCTTGTAGCTGCACACACACACACACACACACACACACACACACACACACACACACACACACGCATAAAACAGATGACAGAGGGAGTCATTTTTTTTTTTTTTTTTAGGTCTCGCGCTCCGACGTCACCAGAACCTCGAGCCCCTGCATGCAAATCACGTCTCGGCTCGCGCCTCTCCATTGGCCGCCTCGCGCTCATTTAGCTGCTGTCAGAGCGCGCGGCCCGGGCACGCTCCACTAACTTTTCCCAGTCCGGCTTCAGCCAAAGTCCGCTCACACAGCCGGGGTGTGCGCTCCTCACGGATGACAGGGAAAAGGCGGAAAAAGGAGAAGTGCGGAGCAAGTTTCCCCCTGAGTGGATTTCACCGTGACTGCAGCTCCTCCAGCCTGAATGTTTCCGAGTGTTTGACTGACAAGTGTTGTCCTACCAAGACGAGGTGAATGTACAGCATCATGATGGAGACGGACTTACATTCCCCCGTGGTGCCCCAAACCAACCCATCCAACCCGGGGGGACACGCGGGAGGAGGAGGAGGAGGAGGAGGAGGAGGAGGTGGAGGTAAAGTCCCCCAGGACAGAATCAAGAGACCCATGAACGCCTTCATGGTGTGGTCCCGGGGCCAGCGGAGGAAAATGGCTCAGGAGAACCCCAAGATGCACAACTCGGAGATCAGCAAGCGGCTGGGCGCAGAGTGGAAGGTGATGACCGAGGTGGAGAAGAGGCCGTTCATCGACGAGGCCAAGCGGCTCCGGGCCATGCACATGAAGGAGCACCCGGACTACAAGTACCGGCCGCGGAGGAAGACCAAGACGCTGCTGAAAAAGGACAAATACTCACTGGCCGGCGGGCTGCTCGGCTCCTCTGCGGGTGTGGGGATGGGCAGCGGGCAGCGGCTGGAGAGTCCCGGAGGGGGGCACGCGGGTGCAAACGCGGGCTACGCCACGCACGTGAACGGCTGGGCGAACGGCACATATTCAGGTCAGGTGGCGGCGGCGGCGGCGGCGGCTCACGCCATGATGCAGGAGGCGCAGCTGGCGTACACGCAACACCCCGGCACCGGGGCTCACCCGCACCACCACCCGCACCACCACCCTCACCACCACCCGCACAACCCGCAGCCCGTGCACAGGTACGACATGAGCGCCTTATCCTACAGCCCCATCTCAAACTCTCAGAGCTACATGAGCGCCTCTCCTCCGGGCTACGGCGGGATCACCGGCTACACTCACCAGCACCAAAGCTCCGGTGTCTCCCCCGTGTCCGGCCCGATCGGGGGGACTCTGGGCTCGCTTGTGAAATCGGAGCCCAGCGTGAGCCCCCCGGTGTCCACCGCGCGCGGACCGCCGCCGTGCCCCGCGGGGGACCTGCGGGACATGATCAGCATGTACCTGCCGGCCGGAGAGGGGGGGGGCGACTCCAGCGTTCACAGCAGACTGCACGTGCTCCACCCGCAGCACTACCAGAGCAGCGGCTCCACTCCGGTAAACGGGACGGTTCCCCTGACGCATATTTAAATCTCCATGTACTATAAGCACTAAAACCACAACCAAATATTTAAAAGCTAGATGTGGGCGCAGGCTGCTGATGAATTGTAAATTATAGGCGGTTATAGCCATAAAATGCAATCACTTTGAACAAACTTTTTTATTGTTATTTTTATTTTCTTTCAGTGATGGATTTTTTGTTTGTCCGAGCTAAAGGAAAGCGCATCCGATTTACTTTTGCTCTCTGGAACAGAGCATGCCAAGTTTTGACACGATTTTAACTATAATCCGTGAAGGCTGGTGCGTTTTTGAAGGTTATTTTTTCTTTCCTCCCTCCCTCCCTCCCTCCCTCCCGACTTTTCTGTGGAATTAAAAAGGCACCAGCTGTGTGTTTGAGGGGACCTGTTTAAAGAGGGAACCGTATAATAAAAGGAGGGCGGTGTGAAAGATGTGTTTTAAACGACAGGAGAGAAAAAAAAAAAAAAAAAAAAGTTTCTAGGCTGCAATTTAAATTGATTTCCAGTTTTAATGCTTGTAACATGTGAGTCAGTCGGTGTAATTTGAATTTGTTTCTGTTGTTGTAAAATCTTGTAAATTGTGAATAAATAGGCCTACTGAAAACGCCTTTATGAAATTGTACATAATTTACAAAATATCAAGCCACATTTTCGGGCACAGGACGAGACAATTTTTGCGCTGATTTTAATACATTTTCCAAGAATTCCTTGGGAGAAAAGTTTTGTTCGTCCGGTATTTATTTTGAAAAACCCTCCAGTGTCTTTTTCTTTTAGCTCTGACATGTATTTAAAACGCTCCTTCTTTTCTGTGTCTCGGCAAAAAAAAAAAAAAAACCCTGCGTGGTCAACATGCAAATGACATCAAAACCCAATAATTCGAGCAGTCCAGGCACATGTTTTCATGGGTAATTGATTATTTCTCTTAGAATTTGAATTAATGGAAACATGATGATATTTTGCCTTGTCATTCTGATTGATTTTTATTTATTTTTTCCAGCTGGCACAAATCTTGATTCAATCAATATATAAATTCATGTTGAATATCAGAATTGCTAAAGTGTGAAGGTGTGTTTTTAATTTGGAAATAGCCTATGGGTGTTGACATTTAGGCTTCTATATTTTTTTTTCTTCTTCTTCTTCTGTTTTACATTTGAGATTTCACGATATCTGTAAGCGTGAAATGATGTTTAAAATATGTCCCAGTATTTAGGCCGACTCCAGCAGCTGCAGCAGCTCATGTTGTCACTGTAGGTGGGTAGTTTGTCTTTAACCAAACACTTGAACTTGAACTTGTTGACTGAGGTTTTTCTCTAAACTAAATATCAGACCAATCATTTTCCATTTGCCTATAAATTAAAATGTGGCTCCCACACGTTAGTGTCAGTGTTTAAAATATTTTCATGCTCTTTATTATTTATTAATGCCAGAACTTATTAACAGATGTCCTGTTATATGATTTGTTATTTCCTGATGAATTGAATATATATGTAGTGTTTTAATTTTAAAAAAAAAAAGCTAAATCCCACTTCCCTTCACTGTGCCCTTTATTATGGACTCACCTGCATCTTACATTCAGGATGAGAAGGCCTTTCCCGTCATTTCATCCCCATTAACTTCCTTTTTTTCCCCCATCCCATCAGATTCTGGCACAATTATTCTTCGTCTGCGTCATGCACCTTCTGAAGGTTAGAGCCTGAAGTCAGTCTCACTTCCATGTGCTGAAACTGTGGTTCTATCTCTTGCTGTAATATTGCACCCCCCAGGCCAAGCGAGCTTTCTTTTTTGTAGCCGCCTCAGGGCCATGACCTCAGTAATCTAGATCTCAAGCAAAAGTAAATCTGACAAGCAGAGAACCCGCTGGTCCTAATTCTTCAGCTGGCCTCAGTTGGGCCCACTTCAGCTCTAGCTGGGTCCCTCACAGGTCCTCCTTATAGCCCCCACCCAGCATCAGGCGCCTGTATCTGTGAATGTGTGCTATTCTCCTGCTCGTTACATTATTTCCTTCTTTAAACGTGATGGAGGCCCGAGGATAGAGCAGGGCAGGGAGGGAGGAATGAATGGGCACTGGAGAGGGAGGGAGAAGGCGAGGAGAGGAGGTTTTTGTGTTGGAGGAGAATGGGGATTAGTCCTGGTGTAAGCTGGGGCAGCCCGGGGGTCACCCCCGACAAACAACACCCCTGGTTTTATCAGGCTAATTCCCACTCGGGTCTGGACTTAAAGACGAGAGGTTAACGTGGATGCAAATCGCACATAATAAAGCTGTTTCCATGGATGTCAGGTGTTGGAACTGAAGGTATTTATTAGACAGAATATATAACAGAGGATTTTTGTTACATTTTGGTTTTTAAATGTCTTTTAAATGTGTTTGTCTTTGGATTAATATGTGGAGGGTTTTATCTTAAATACGTGAACATTTAACAAACTGAAAAAAAACCAAACCTGTATATAAAAAAAGAGGATAGGGTCATTTTAAAGGAATATTGCGTATGTTTTTTTTTTTTTTGTTGTTAAAGACATTTACCCACCCTTTTATTTGCATTTTACTACTGCATGACTGATAACAATAAATGTCAATTCTTGTTTTTTCCCTTATCTTCCATCATATTAATATACCTCCAAAGCCATTCATTTAAACAGCGACAGTCAGTGTTCCACATTTCTAGTGAGCAGTAAGCGTTTAATTGATGTGGAAGAAATTTATGGCGAGAAGAAAAGGGGCAGAGATGCCAACATGTCATCTCTCTCTACTTTTTGGAGTTTTTCTAGGCTGTAGTTCCTTGATGGATCTCAGGGGATTTAACATATGAAGACGTTTTTACGCAGAGTGAGCGAATCAAATATGAATGAGGGAAATGAAAAGATGACAAACTCGGTTGTTCAGCTGGCGATAAAGCAGCGGCTGTTGCCTCTAAATGCTCCGGCTGGATCGTTTTGATCGATAATGTTCCTCACTATGATGATATGAAACTGGAAGATCAGAGCTGGATGGGATTTTCACTAAAACTCTGAGGAGCATCAGTTCACTGAACTTCAAGGTACGGCAAGAGATTTGCACCAAATGTCACATCGGTGAAATGCCTGGGGAAAGACGGTGAGTGAATCATTTAGAAGATCTGGAAAGCGAGACAAAATCAAAAGCTGGTGTTTATTATCAGGTGCTGGTGTGATATAATGACGAGGCTCTGCTGAGGAGAAGAGCAGAGCAGGAGTGAGAGCTGAGGCAGGAATCAGTGTTGGTGACAGGATATCTGGACTCATCAGCACCCATAGGCCCACCACAGCCTGCAGGTCTTCCTCCTCTCCTCATGTTCCGCCTGGCACATGCTTGGACACTGTGGCTTTGGCACGTCTCACTCCATAACCCCATGCACCCCCCCTCACACACACACACACACACACACACACACACACTCCCATCCTGCGTGCTCCCGGTGTCCTAAACGTGGCTAATCGGCATCAGTTTATCACGCCTCCGCATATTTCCCTCCCTCTCCTCCTATAAAAACCCTCACCTCCGACGTTGGACCCGGTTCTGTCATGGGAGATTACGGGGGACCGATTGCACAAGACCGAATGTGGCGCGAGGAGATTAGCCGGGACGCCATAGAAAATAGCAACGGGGCCAACGGATTCCTCGCGAGGGGGCCTTATCGTGCAATTACACGTTGACACGTTTTAACCATTTTTCAGCCTCTTAATCCGAGCCCCCCCTCCCCTCCCCTCCCCTCCCCTACTCTCTCCAAAAGCAGACCTATTGGCGCTGAGGGAGCCTCTCTGCTGTCTGACTCTCTGCATCAC
This sequence comes from Pempheris klunzingeri, assembly GCF_042242105.1. Classification (NCBI taxonomy): domain Eukaryota; kingdom Metazoa; phylum Chordata; class Actinopteri; order Acropomatiformes; family Pempheridae; genus Pempheris; species Pempheris klunzingeri. Next base: position 3,105,333 of record NC_092035.1, read on the forward strand.
TCTGCTGCTGCTCTCTCCCTCCTCTCCTCCTCTCCTCCCTCCCTCCTCTCCTCCTCTCCTCTCCTCCCCATCAGCCCTGTTAATACTTCTCAGCATTCAGAAGTGCAGAAAACGCCAGAGAGTTGTTCAAAAAACTTTCTCTCTAACGCAGTTTCTGCAGCTGCTCAACAAAAAGTTACAGATCAGGGAGGATTAGATTAGAAATCATTTAACAAGTTTGAAGATGAAATGTAAACTTGATGTACGTTTTATTAGAACTCTTAAATAATGGAGTTCAAATCTGATCCTGTCATAGAAAGTAGATATTGAGCTGAATTTACTACAAATCTATTAAAAACTATATCTTAGGTTCATGTTTGAGCAGAATAACATCTACTAGACCTGCTTGGTCGTCTTTTATCGGTCTTGTCACTGCATTATTTGTAGATTTGCAGAAATAATACATTTTATCATTGGTGTGGATTCTATGTCTCTTGCTTTCTAAGAGGCGTTCTTCTTCTGTTTATTCAGAACAAACCGGGGTCAAGGTAAAATATATCAGTTTCTCATGCAGTGCTGAGTAAAGAGGGTAAAAATAAATAACATTTATTTCAGTTCAACGTGTGCAGAATGAAAATAAACATACTAAAAAAAAAAAACAGGAAATAAAATACTCCTGACAGAATTCCTTGTTGTGTTAGATGAGATAAAGTGCAGTGTTACAGATAAGGATGTGCATTGGTTGGTTGTGCACCACTGAAAGACGTATGAAGCACATAAATAAATAAAATAAAATAAAATACTTAAAAGATAAAATAAAAAACTTGCATGGATTCAGATTTCCCCGACACCGTACAGGCATTGCCTTCACCAGGCATCAAGCGGACTGCATGGTATGTTATTCCTCTATGCGTCTCAATTCAATTAGGGCCTTTCATGACAATCAATTAGGGAGTACCCCCTGGATCTCCCTGGGGGCCTATAATCATCACACGCCGTCTGCTCAGACGGGCACTGGGGAGCCCCACCCACCAGCAGGGACGCTTCAGTGTGTTGTAACAGGGCCACAGGGAACCATGAGGACACAGTTTGTGCTTTAGTTCAAGGCATTTTACCTCAGATTATGTTCTTCTTTTCCTTACTGGCTGTGTGTTAAATGTAGATTTTACCCCTTTAAGTTTTGCTCATTTGCACCTATTTTCTGCACAGAAGGGGTTTAACCAGGGCGGTTTGAGTCTGTCGTATGTTTTTTCTGTGTTTTGGTTTATGATCATTGTTCCACCCAGAGGCTAAAGCATCGCTGTTGTTGCTGACTAAAACAACTAAGAAGATATACTGATGTACTTAGTTGTTTTTTTTTGAGGGACTTTATACTTTTTACTCCACTGCATTGATTTGACAGCTCTCAGATTTTAGCCTACATACAAAGCTTCTAAATCACCTCCAGTACTAAATCTCACTTATGTCATGGTCCGCTACAGCAGGACCGCCACAATCTAAATATGACGGGTTGCATAAGGGACCGGAAATAAGAAAAATAATCTTCTCTTACATTTCTTTTCTCGTGAATTGCTTGATACTTCAGATGCTCAGATACAGACACATGAGAACTTAATAACACATTTAACCTGTAACAGTGGGTCACAAACACACACTTCCAAAGACACGGGGAACCTCCAGCGACTTGTGGAGATTTTAAAGTGATCTGCACTGACAGGTGTGTGAAGGTGGATCCTCCTCACGTCCATCTAGGGTGAACTCGTGCTCATGATCTTGGCAAATACTGGCAAACTTCACATCTTTCTAAATCGAGTTTCAAATATAGTCATGATTAAAACATGGCCACTGTGCTGACCCCTCTGCCAAACCACCTCACTCCCACCACCTTTGGTTGATTACAGGACCAAACAACACACGTACCACTTAGGGTGATTATCTTCCTCTTCCTCTTCCTCTTCCTCTTCTTCTGTTGTATTCATGGCAGCGTGTATGCAAAATCTGTAGATTGTAATCTTGAGCACTTTACTAAAAAGATCTTTTTAAAAACCACGAGAGAGAGTGCGAGCCATTGTTAGAAGCCTGTTCTGCAGTGATTCTCTCTGTAACATTATATATAAACGTACTTCATGGACATGCCAGCCACTCAGTGTCTAACTAGCCAGTTAGCCAATTAAAGCTGTAATGTTAGTGAGGCTGAAGCTCATAATAAGGCCACAGATAAACCCAGCGTCCAGGGGTGGGCGCTAACAAAGTACATTTACTATCAACTGTACTTAAGTGCATCCTTCAAATATCTGGACTTTACCTGAGTATACATTTTTGGAATCTTATGGCTTTTATTCCACATTTGTGAGGCAAATATTGAAGGTTCTCGTTGCTCATTACTGTGAAGCATTTGTCTAAAACGCCACAGGCCGTACAAAACCAAAACCAGTCCCAGTGAGCTGCTCCTCCTAAGCTGTCAAAGTTCAAAGTGCTTGCTGCATTTATTCCAGATAATGTCGCTTGCTGACGCACACGACATTAATGCACATGCGGGGCTCTCGACAGAGATGGGAGGGACGTGAGATGGCTCACTCTATAGCTACTTTAATCATCAGCATACTGTGGATTTATTACGATCTATATTCAAATGTAAAGAATATCAGTAATTTAAATGCCTCAAATACATATTTGTATGAGGAACATAAAATGAAAATATTAAAAGATAATTACAGAAAAATTTAAAAAAGACATATATACACAAATAGACATATTGAATTGGAGGTTTCAGAGAACAAATAGTTCCATAATGCTTTGTTTAGTAACTGAGTAAAGAATTATTATGTTGTGTATTGTGTTCTAAAAGAAATGGGGAGATCGTTGGTATTGATTTAGAAAATTTCTGTTTGTGATTAGAAATACTTAAATGACTGTTCTGTTTTTTTTATATATATTTGTATCATTTAAATTTGACTGTGCACACACACACACACACACACACACACACACACACACACACACACACACACACACACACACTGTATTCATACCATATGAGTGAATCTACTCTGTTTTCATCTTCAGAGTGACCTGTTGAAGCTCCGGCGTTCCTTGGACCCTTCAGAGCAGGAATCTGGGCAGGTGATCAACACAGTGACACACGGCATCACAAGCTCTCTGCATCCACGAGAGCTCCACTACCAGCTGACAGTCAGTATACAGGAAACCCTGTCTCTAAAGGAAAAGTAAGGGTCCTTTAGTACTATTTCATGTTCTTTCACAAAGAATTAAACTGGTTGGTGGTTCACTGAACAGGCTACTGTGAAATAATGACTAAGCAACACAAACTATAGCTCAGCGTTGACGGATCACACTCCACCTTTACCGCTACAGTCCTGTGAAAGGGTGTCAAACAGAATCTGTAGCTTCTTCGTGACACTGTAGGTCACCAGTGTATGTTTAGGGGTTTAGAGGCATTAGGCATGAATTCTAACCTGATGATAGAGAGAAATAAATATTTATGTGAGCACAATGTCACAGAAAACTTTGCTGATGTTCATTTCTTCCAGATTTCTGATCAGATTTCTTTTTTGGTTTAGATGCGGTTACCGTGGTGATGATGTGGTAAGTACAAACCTGACAATTAGCATAATATGGGACCTTTAAACTAATGAATGACTTCTTCCACGGTAGAATCAACATGTTGAGCATTGACACAAATTGTGGGCAATCTGTTTCAAACTCTAAACTTAGCAGCAAGTGTTCTACCAGCGAGAAAAACTCAACAACATATAAGGAAAGCTCCAGTGTTTCTACCTTTAAAGCAATTATAAATGCAGGAACAAAAGTGAGGTCTCCTCAGACCAATTACCTCAAACACCACGGCACTTTTCCTGGAGGGTTAAGGCACTTTTTGGAGAAGAAAGAAAGCGAGAGAGCGGGAAAGGAAGAAATGGAACAGACAAGGAAACACTAACATGATTATAGCTGTAGCTCGGGGTAAGGTAATCACTGGAGTTAAAAGGTCTCCTGCCAGCCCAGAGGCCAATGAACCACTCTCTTACTTTCACCTCTGCCGAGGGGAACTCTGTCATTTGCAAATTGCAGGTGAGATCTGGTTCACGTCTCTCCAACCTCCCACCAGTCTGGCCGCCAAAAACACTGGTCAATTAGTGCCAATCATCAGCAATGGTGCCATAATTATTTAGTGATGTTTGACATGGTGAGACCTGTGTGTGCATGTGTGTGTGTTTATATTTTACAGATCTGGGTTTTTAACAGCAAATGCAGACATATTCTTTGTTGAAACTCCAAAAAAAGCCACAATTCTGGGCCTTTGGATTATGTTTTAAATCTAAAAGACATCTTTCTTTCTGACATCGAAAGAATTTGATGGATCCTCTTTTGGAATCCAGATTAGTGAAATTTTGTGGTAATATTTAGTTCTTTCTACGTACAGATATTAGTTTCCATTTACTCATCAAAAGTCTTGCTTGAGTTAAGGTAAATCATCAAATGTATAATCCATGAGGTTTCATTTGTGGTTGATTTGATGGCACCTGTGGTTAGTAGTGGAAATGCTGAGTTCTGTTGGAAATAATTAAGAGGAAAATTAAGGGAACACTTAATCATCACAGTATAACACATCAATTAAACTTCAGGGATATTAATCTGTCCAGTTAGGAAGCAGAAGCTGCCTGCTGTTAGGTACCGGGGTGAAACCCTCAGAGCCATCGTCAGACCTGACGCTGGTGCAGTGGGCCCGGTGTTCCTCCTGGTGCAGGACAAAGCCCTCAGTTGGTTGGTGATTTTGGTCTCTGTTGATGTTATTACGTCATTTTGTTCTCAGCGAATCACACAATGTACAGTAAAGAATTTGATCTTGAATATTTAGTTTTCATCGAGATCTGATGCGTGATTTAAATTTCCCCTTCATTTTTTTGAGCGGGGTGTGTTTCCTCTACAAAAGGCCCAAATATCTTCAGGATACGTGACAGAGCAAACATGAGCAAACAAACTACAAGCACCTTCAACATCTTCCGAACCGACCTTCCGAATTTTAGCAAATGATGGACTTCGCAACTGACTATATAGACAGATTTACTGGCACAATAAATGTCAAGCAACATTACTTCAATACTGCTAATCCTTTATCTTCCTATATTTTTTAGATTTAGATTTTCATAGTATGGCATTCCTACAGTAGACTGACCGTGCACACACTGCATTAACCCTTAGTTTAACGAAGCTTGTTAGTTGTGGTCTGACCTTTAGCCAGCTGCAGAGCCCTGCCCGGTGCACAGCAGAGGCTTCTTCTTTGGTTCTCACTTTTGCATTTTACTCTTTTTGCAAGTCTAATCATCTTCAGTTATTTTTTTAAATCACTATTTTTCAGTAGCTCTGCACTGTACACATTTCTACACAGGATAGATACCACTTCTTTTTCTCAGTTTTTGTGCCCAAGACACTCAGCCAGTCTCACAGTATGTACCGTAGTGGAAAAATGGAACCAGGAAGACAGAAAGAAAAAGACAGGACTGATAGGTTAGCTTTTGTACCAACCTCATTACATCCAAAATACATCCTTTTTACAGTTGCAATGCAGCACGTCGTCGTGACCGCTTGCACAAATGTTACAATAGGAAATTTCAGTTTACAGTGGAAACCGCTTCACTGTTGTAACAAGGAGAAAAAGCGCAGCTTGCCCTTTTCTGCCCATCTTAAAAGAAGATCACCTTAAAAGGTCTTACTTCATAGTTTTGCATTGTTAGAAAGTGCATTTGGTCAAGTACTGGGCACCACTTCCATTGAGTATTTCTGTTTTCTGCTGCTTTATACTCCTCTACATTATAAAGGTCAATGTTACCTTTTACCACAATACCCATTGGTGTAAAGTGATTAATGCACCACCACTTAAACATGAATGCATTAATAACTATAATTCTATGATATGATGAGAGTTTTAAAGAAGAAAAATCAAATTATCAAGCATATCTGAGTTTCTCTTTACATTTATTTGGCTTTTATTAAAGCTGCAGGCTGACGGACCCAAATGGCAGCAACTTCTTGAAGTTTTTACCAAGAAATTCACGGCACTGCCCCTCTTGGTTTATTAACCAAACACTGTGAGATTTAGCAACAGCACAACAGAAGAAGAAGATCAAGCACAAGTGAGGACAGAGTGTTCGCTCGCTGCTCTTGAAGAGGCATGAATAAGTTTTAATTCATCATTTCCTGTGTAAATATTTCCCACCATTGACCGTAACATTACTGACTTGAGCTTTTCAATTGGGCCATGCAGCTTTAAGTATTTGTGTAGTAGAGCGTGTGTGTATGTGCGTTCGGGTAAAACAATATGCTAATCTCTGGCGTGGAGTGGAGGGATTTGCTGTATAAAGGAGAGGGAGAGGAGCATGCTTGTTAGCGATAGCCTGGCTGAAGATTCCTACACACACCCACCTCCTTGATCCACTTCCATAGGCCTTCTAGAGTGTGTGTGTGTGTGTGTGTGTGTGTATGTGTGTGTGAGAGAGAGAGTGTGATCTGTCAGAATATGTGGTTTCATCTGTACATCCTTTTCCTGTTTCTGTGTCATTTGCGGATGTTGCATATTGAATACTGATATGCATGTGTGTGTGTGTGTGTGTGTGTGTGTGTGTGTGTGTGTGTGTATACAGGATGATCTGTGTTGGCAGCCAGTAGTTGTGGACTCAGATTAAACATGGAGAGGGATTCAGTCTGAGGGTATTTACAGATTCTCATTATAGCCTCAGAATATGAGCGCGCGCACACACACACACACACACACACACACACACACACACACACACACACACACACGTACACACACACACACACACACACACTAATCTTATCACCTATATAGCTTAATCTGTTTACTGTGATTACCCCAAATTTGAATGCAACATATTTTTACTTTTTCAACCTGGTTTGTTTGCTGGAAGTTGACTGTACATGAACATACATGGATTCAGAAGGCACAGTTATAATAACGGGGTTTGTGCAGTGTATGCTGGGATACGCTCCTGTCCCCCAAACATGTCACATGACCTCTGACGTCAGTCCATGCAATCTTATCCAAATGTGCCCACCTTAATTTTTCTAATTAAATTCAACCATTGTAATAATAAATACAATTCAATTAAAAAGCTGGCTCACATAAAGACATAACTTATCTTTTACCTTTTTTTTAAACTCAAACTCTAGTTTCTATGAGCTCATCTGAGTGATTTTTTTTGTCATCGTCTGCAGATCAGCAGACTCTAAACTAACCACAACAACAACAGAAGAGTTTTGAAGAGAATCTAATAGACTTATTCAATGCAGAAAGTGTATGCAGTATGATTTGTCTCTAATCTGCTTTTGTTTATTGCCTCATATGAGGCAATGGCAATGTTAAACGATGTCATTACACTCAATTATGTCAGTAAAATTAACATAATGGCACTATTTATATTGATTGAAATTATTGTGACAAGATGACAATAAGACCCATGTTGAAATAAACCAAAATTATGCTTTAAAACAGTATTATTTGTTGGCCACTTGGCAGGTGGTGACACAACATACACTGACTTTATACAGTTAAAATGGTAAATATGATTGCAAAAAATTTTTTCTTTTACACCCAGCAGACATCTTTCATCTGAAGTCAGGCCTCTGGCTACATGACAGAAATAAGTCTGATATTCATTCTTCTTTTAGGTCTGTTTTGGTCTCCACCATCTCCCACTATGTTCGCCAGCTAGTCCGACCTGTATGGTAGAAAAAATATTCTATATTGCAGCTTCAACTTTCTGGGTTGTTTAAACTGGAACACGTCGAAAAGCAGCACAAAATATTCACAGTTGTCCGTTTTCTAGAACCAGTGTTGATGAGGATTTGATTTATGCCAGATCAGTCAGTTTTGTGTTATAAAATAGGACCACGATTTAAACGTCAGTGTAAATTTAATAAGACTCACAGAACAGAAGTAGCAAACGAAACCCGGCTTTCAGGCTTCACGCTCATGTCAGGAGCAAACTTGACACAACATAGCTGTTGTTTAAACACAAACTTTTCCGTGTTTTTTAAAAGTAGACAACTTAGTCAGCGGAGAGGGGAAAGGGAAGGAGGGAGTGATGGCAAGGGATGTGGAAGAATGAGAAAAAACAGAGGGAGGGTAGAGCGGTGCTAAAACACAACGGGAGCATCCATCCTTTAACCGGTGGGGAGTTATCGCCCGACGACAGAGCCTTTCCAAACGCTTTAAAAAGCACATTTGAAGATGTATTAGTGCATCCCTGAATCCACTTGCTGCCAATAGGGGGCTGTTCGCTGAGCTTTGTGCATGTCTCTGTGTATATATGTATGTCTGTGTGTGTGTGTGTGTGTGTGTGTGTGTGTGTGTTTCTTTTGCAGCTCCCTCCAAATTCCCTTAGCGAGCGTTGCTAAGGTGCTTTAGGGATGGATTAGCTGGAGGCTCATCACACATTCCATAACAGAAAAAAAGTACGAAGAGAAAGCGAGAGATAGTGAGAAAGAATTAAAGGAAGAAGACAAGAAAGATGAAAGGGGTGAAAGAAAGAGTGATGAAAAGGAAAGGAAAGGCTGGAAAAAAGATATAAATGAAGGAACGAGGGGAGAAAAAGACGGAAAGACAGGAAATTAAAGGCAGAGATAAATAAGACAACGAGAAAAAAAGAATAGAATAATAGAAAACGGAGCAATGAATTAATTTGTAGGGAAGAAAGGAAGAGAGGATCGGAGAATGATAGAGGGGAAAAAGTGGGGATGATAGTGAGAAGTGACGGAGGGTAAAATGACACAAGAAAGTAAGAGAGATGAGACAATGAATGATAAAGAGAGGAGCGATGGAAGAAGGAGGGATGAAGGGAGTAGAGGGGTGGGGGGGAAAGAGAAGGAGGGAAGGGAGGAGGAAGAGAGGAAAGAGTGGGAAGAAAGAAGGAAGAGTTGGGGAGTAAAGGAGTGAGCTTGCTGACTGTTGCATCAGCCTGTTAACCGAGGGCAATATGATGAGAATAAGCTGCGTGATGAAGCGTGGAGGCAGCTGTAGAAATGTGTCCAGGAAGCTACCTTGTCTCCTCTGTGATGTCTGAAAATCCATCAGAGCAGCAGTCTGGCAGGTTTGGCATCCCGGTTCACACGACACTGGAGATTAGAGACGCGCAGGCAGATGAAACTGCTAATCTTCGAGATCCTGGTTTATTTTTGGTGCGACGTTTCTGCACTGCACTTCCTTGAGATTACCTGTCAATCAAACGGTGTGGGCGGCGCTGTGACATCTTGGTTAGGTTTTCTGTTACCTATCGCTGCTCATGCTACTTCTTCCAGCAAGGCCTCCGAATCCCCTCCAGAGAGACAAATAAAAGTGTTTTCTGATCTGATGCCCCGATCAGCAGGGCAACTTCCTGCGTCAGTTCTTTATATAACCCCGAAATTGCCCTCTGATCTTCAGCAACTGAGGTTTTCGTTTCAAAACCTGGTGCCTACATTACCCACAATGCAACATGACCACCAGAGATTGCGTGTGTGTGTGTGTGTGTGTGTTATGCTAGTAGCAGCTAATGTAGCCTCCAGCTGTTAGCTTTAAGCGGAAATGAGGAGCGGGCTATACAGAAGTCTGGCAACCTCACTTCTTTTTAACTCCACATCCTCAATTTGATGTCACTTTCACACTTGTAGTCCTCTGCAATTGAAACTGACTCAAGTGACATCACTTGAGTCAGTTTCTAAGCAGCATTTTCTTACATTGTTGTTATTTTTAGATATGTTTGCTGTTTCTAATAATACTGAATATGATCACTGATACGTTCAGATCCAGATGCACTTGGCGACCCAGTAACATCCCAACTATTAGCTGTACATGAAGCATGATGAGAAAATCAGTAAAAACACTGTGACAGATACTGCCAAGCCACTTTTCATCTGCTGTCCAATGAGATTGAATCATTAGGAGTCATTATTTATCAGGCGAATGCAGTTCTGTCTTTAGTTAAACTTTTCCCTGCAGTGTCTGGAATATACCAAATGATCCACACCATTTTTATTGTTCTCACATGCATAAATGAGGCAAAACAGCCCGTGTCCATACAATCAGTGTGTTTGAGAGTGTGTGCATGTGAAGCAGGGGATAAGGCCAGTGCCTGTTGGATAGGTGTGGTCTGCTAGATCTCCTGTTACCTGGTCCTCCACTGCAACCTGAGCCTCCTCTGTTTGGACAAATTGACACAGTGAACCGAGCTGACAGGCAGCCAGATTTCCCTCTCTGTTTATCTCCTTTTTTTCTCTTCACCGTTCTCTCACTTTCCCTCGGTTTTATTATGACGCGTACAAGTAGAAGGCTAAATAGAATAGAAATACAGATATTCGTATGAGGATATTGGAACATCATTAAGTATGGAAATATGGAAATGGAAATATTTGTTTTCAAATCTTTATTAATCTAGAGTTTGGCAGAAATGGTAGAAGTCTAGAAGTTGTGTTTGATTAAGGAATATAAACATTTCTGAAACCTTTCATAGTTTTTCTATCACCCCCTCCTCCTCCTCCCTGTCTCCCCTACGTCTCTTTATGTCATTCTGTCTTTCTTTCTCCCTCTATCCATCCGTTTAGGGTTTCCATGATCTCATTATGTGTCTATGAAAAGGGACAGGTAATGCAATCTGGCATGGCGTGGCATGACTGTGTGTGTGTGTGTGTGTGTGTGTGTGTGTTGATTACCTGAACAACAGTCAACAGTCTCTATTTCATCCACTTATCTAGTCTAGAAATAATCATCTAATCAGGCGTGCACACACACACACACACACACACAAATATACATTTCATGCATGTAAGCTTCTCTGCATACAGTGCATGCACAGAGAGCAAGCAGGTGTGCAGATAGGATGCAAACATTAACACACACACACACACAAACTTGTTGCTAGGGATCCACTGATCTGACTTTCTGGTCCAAATATCGATTCCAATACCCGGGCTTTGGGTACCGGCCGATACAGATCCCAGGGTTTAATAACTGAGCTGTATGCCTCACTGTGTGTATTTGTAACATTGGCTTGTGGAAATATTGTGGCTTATAGCTTATATTGTGGCTTTTTTGCTCTGTGTTTGTTCCCCACCAGGGTTTCGGTCACGGACGCGTGGGTAGGCTGCGTTGACGGCTTTGTGGTTGGTAGGTTCTGTCTTGAGGCCCGGTGCACCCGCGGTGGTTTTGTGTCCATCTCCTCATCTGGAGCAATGCTAGTAATGTTAGCGTAAGCCGACACAAAGCCAGTTTAAAGGCCATTAAAACCACGACGTTTTTCAGAATGCTTGTCAAAGTAAGATATGCTAAAAGCACAGTAAGATAATCCAGAGAAGCGTAGAGGAGTTTCTGTTCAGAGAGGTCTGATCACAAAGTCTGCCAGCTATTTGAATCAGTATCAGTGCAACACTATTGACACCTAAATATCTGTATTAATCCCCATTAATTCCACTTAGCCTAATCTGAACCATAACCACTGAAAGCGTCACCCTGAGAGGACGAGAGGGTTCATATCCTGTATTTTTCTTACTGTCAACATGACAAATGGGTTTTTTGTCGTCAGTATCTCCTTATTTTGCCTCTTAGAGCTCCATTGTTGTCCCAAAATCTAATTAAAAAAACACATCAATGAGCTGATACACTGGTTAACTTGTTTATTTTGAGCCGATCCGAGTGGTGATCCTAGTGTTGCTTCAGTACCTTGTTCCACAGTACTCGGGTGTGTTTGTAACACCGTTTAAGGTTGTAATGCTTCCATTTCCATCACTGGAAATGATGTCTGTCACTCTGCTAAATACTCACTAGCACTAAAGGGGTGTTCCCATTATATGTACTATTTACACACAGACCAGGTGGAGAGAGACATGATAGTGTAATGTTAGGTTTGGTCTTTTCATGGGACTTGGAGGTTGACAATACAATATACACAAAGTAACACCCGCCTTACTCTTTTACCCTAAACACAAGTACCTTGTGGGAACCAGCTTTTTGTCCTGAAATGCTGATGAATCATATGATTGTGTTAGCAGATTTATATCCACGCAGTGTATTGCAGCTGCCTGTTGGCCTTGTGCTGAGAGCCTCATATGAAAACATCCTTCATCTCCCTCTGTATCTCATATAAAAATATATAAAAAAAACAACAACAAATGCTGCATATTATTTCATTCTCAGCTTAAATGTTGAGTGTTTGTGTCTCTCCGACATATTAATGCTCAGTTGGCAGGTGCCTATGATATTAAAAATCAGATACTGAACTGCAGTAAACACTCAACAGCAAGAGAACTGAAAAATAGATCAATCGTGCCGATGGGAGAGAGAGAAAAGCGCTGAAAAGAAAAGGAGGAAGGGGGGTGGCGAGATCGACTGTAGCTTTGACCTCTTGGCAGACACAAAGCCCCCCTCGTTTAAAAAAAAGCCTTCCACTGCCAGTGCATTTTACTGTATCAATTGCCCCCCCACTCCCGTGCCCTCTCAGCCGCCCACCCCACATGGTTGGATAGCCGATAAGTTGGAGCCCAGGACTAAAAGCTCCCGCAGGCGAGCAACAATAGAACTCCTACTGCCAAGGAAAGGAAAGAAGGAGAGTGCACACTCTCTCTCTCTCTCCTCTCTCTCCTTCTCTCTCTCTCTCTGTAGGGAGACATTATAGAAGTCATTATTCTGACCCTCCAAGTTGCCGCAGAAGCTCCGTGGGCTTTGAGCTGGCCGTGTGTGTGTGCGTGTACATGAGCCCTGCAGGATATCTTCCAGCCCCAGAGTGTGAGATCAGGAGAATTAAGAGTAATTTTCTTTCAAAGACTCCGGACTTTTTTTTCCCCCACTGAGTTGCACTGTCACACATTTCACATTTCTGCCGGATACATGTTGATATGCGCATAAACACACTTATGCATGGCTGGTACGAGGTGAATTTGGTGGTGAAATCGAATAATCAATGCATTTCAAAGTAAGAACCGAATCTGGAGTGAGTTAAAACACGCTTTAGAACAAAACTAGCAGAACTACAGCAACAAGTGATACAAGTGATAAGAGAAACTGTGAAAAGGCAGAGTTTTAATTATTCAGCACCACTGATCATGCCCATAACTCTCTTCTTAATCAACCCTACACCTACCGCCTGGCCCGTACTCAGGAGCTCTGAGAGTTTAGAAAGAAATTCTATCAAATTTAGTCCTTAATACAGATAAAGTAATTATAGTAAGTGACTTTAATATTCATGTGGACGATGATTATGATGGACGTAGGAACTTAGGAACCATGGAAACAGCTGTTGTCAACTTGTTTCTAAGGCCCCATCCTTACTAGGCTACTTAAAGAAGTCCCATCCTTAATTAATATGTCTTTTCTGGATATGATCAACCAGTTTTTACTAACAGGCTATGTGTTATCTCAGCCGTTTAAAGAAGCTGTGGTTAAACCTCTTCTGATAAAATGCTCTCTTGGTTCAACTATACTGTAGACCTGTATCCAACCTCCCCTCTCTCTCCAAGAGCCACAAGAAAGTAGCAGCCAATCAGCTGTGTCATTTTCTAAATTCTAATAGTCTATTTGAGGATTTTCAGTCTGAACCATAGCAGAGAGACAGCACTGGTGAACAACCTCCTTATGGCATCACACAGAGGACTTCTCTCTGTACTTGTCTTGTTAGATCTGAGTGCTGCATTTGATACCATTGACCATCACATCTTATTACAGAGACCTGAACACTTCACGGGCATAAAAGGAACCACATTAAGTTGGTTTAAGTCTTATTGTGCTTGACCCTAAACATCTTAGAGATACATTTTCTAGCAGTATAGCTGCTCTGGATGACATTACTCTGGCCTCCAGCTCCACTGTGACGAATCTGGGAGTTATCTTTGATCTGGATTTGTCCTTTAACTCCCACATAAAACAAATTTCCAGCCTTTTTCCATCTACGTAATATTGCTAAAATCAGGCCCATCCTGTCTATGAATGACATTTGTCACTTCCAGGTTTGATTATTATAATTCCTTACTACCAGTTTGCCCCACTAAGTCCTTAAAGACTCTCCAGCTGGTCCAGAACGCTGCTGCATGTGTACTGACAAGAACTAGGAGAAGAGACCATCTTTCTCCTGTGCTGGCTTCTCTTCACCGGCTCCTGGTAAAATCAAGAATACAATTTTAAATCCTTCTCCTCACCTTAATGGTCAGCTTTCAACTATCAGGCTCCTCTCCCGGGGAATCTTGTTCAAGTGCTTTTCTCATCTCTCACGTTTATTCACTGTTACCAGTGAAAGACACGACCCCTCCTCTCTCTCTCTCTCTGTCCAACATACACCCAACACGGACCCCGACAAAAGCCACCCTCCTCTGAGCCCGGTTCTTTGTGAGGTTTCTGAGTCTTGTCGCCTAATTCTTGCACATGTGGGGATTCTTGAACCCTTCATTTTGAATTCTTGAATCGTTGGGTCTCTCTCTTAATCAAATAGTTTGGTCTAGACCTGCTCTTTATGGAAAGCATCCTAAGATAACATTTGTTGAATTGGCACTATATAAATTAAGATTGATTGGATTGATTTCTTATCATTTCAATATTTCCAGCTTGTTGTCCATGCAGTAAAGTTTCTTGTAGCTCGTTACTAAGACACTTAACACTGGTTGAGTTGTAATTTTTTGTTGTATCGAGGGTTATGGACCAAGTTGCTATTAATGTTTGGCTTCTTTTTGCTCTGACTAGTTCACACTAACTGCTACACATCCTTGAAGAAAGTGCAACTACAACATTTGAAGTTTTCTACTTTTGTCCAGTTTGTTTTAAAGGCAGTTTTATGTTTTAATTGATGTGTGCGCCTGACCCTTGATCTAATCTTAAAAATGTTATGTGTGATGATGATGGCAGTCAGATAAAGATGGTGAAAGACTTAGAGGCTATCTTAGTGTTGCTTCATGCAGACTGCAGCTCTATGGGCAGCAATTCCTCCGATGCCAAAATACTAGTTTCAATGTCAGTGCAAACCCCAGTCAGCGCAAATTAACAGGGAGCGTTAGCCATCAATCATTTCCTAATACACAGAATTTGATGTGGAAATCACGGTGCCATAATCCAAGGTGAGCAGATATACAGAAGAACAATTCAGATGTCATGAAGAATGATGTACGAACTCCGTAAAGGACTGGCTTTGCTGTAATAAATTTGGAGTCTGTACCAATTACAGCCACCTAATCTAAATGTTACAGCCAGGGGAGGTTGGCATATAGCTACTGAACCAAACTGCATAGACAAGCAGGATATTTTGTGAGGTATGCTATGAAGCCTTGACCCTTTTATTAGACTGGTTTGTCTGCAAAATGCAGCAGGAATGTTTAAACTGGCACTAATGCAGCAGCTTTAAAATTTGGAAAATAGTATTGATTCATCTCACATTTTAGATTTTTGCCATATTCTTTAAATAGGAACATGTGGTGGGTGCTTCGTTTAGTTAAGAGCATAAACAGGCTTTTGTTTTCTCCCATCTTTTGGTCCAAGATAAAAAAAAATAAATCTTCATCAGTATAACAAGAAATAACATTATCATCATCTTCGCTAATCTTTATTTTATTGCGGTATTTGTCATGTTAAACGTCTTCATCAGGGGTTTCTTTGTGCTGTTATCACCTTCGCCTTCGTCGTGATCAGCAGCACCTTTATTGTCATCCTCATCATCATCACCGCTGTTGTCGTCCCCTTCATCATCCTGACCTCGCTGTCACTTTCCTCTTTAGGGCCTTTGATTGGTCTGGACCTCTTGTATCTTTTTAGCCAGTGTCTGGAGAGGGCCTTTAGCTTTTAGGCTGAGCGGCTGATGGTTAGAGAGAAAAAGGATAAAAAGAAAAGAAAGAAAAAAAGGAGAAAGGGCGGAAGAAAGAGGGGAATCAGGATGGAGGCTGTAATAGGAGACACGCAGCAGGAGGGCTGTTTACTGTCACTGAAGGAGGAGAAGAGAGAGATGGGGAGTGAGACTGAGGGAGATGGACGAGTGGGAAAGAGGGAAGATTAGGGAGAGGTGAATAGAGAAGGGCACTGTTCAGGGAAAAGACTGCACCGCTTCTGTGCTGTAATAGAATGTTTCTTTAGGCTTTGTACCATTACAGAGTCTTTCTATACTGTAGCATCCACTGTACAGTGACAAAAACCCTTTATGTAACTTCTCTAAGTCGGTCTGATACGCCGAATCTGTATTCTCACAGATACGTTTTTAAGCAAACACCTGCTCTGGTGCACTGAAGAACGGCGTGAGTAAATGACACAAAGTTAAGAAGCTATCATTAGAGGATTGGCTGCAGCACGGATGGATTAAGAAGACGTGATACCGCGTAATCCATCTTTATGTCTTCCTGCCTTTCACGTTGCTGGTTCCTTAGCAGTGACCAGCGAGGTAACAGCTGCCTGCCAAGGAGCACGTCTTTGCATGAACTAGCACCTGGACCGTTAAAGGGATCGGAGAGAATTCTGTGAAGCGCCATGACCAACCAAAACCGAAGCCATTTAACTAGACTATTCAATAACTAAACCTTACTTTAAGGCTCTGACATTTACTGTCAAATGTCCATTTCATTGAGGTATAAACAAGAATTGAAGATTGAGAGAACACTCTGCCAGAAGCCGTGTAATCACATTTTGAGGTTTTCAGGTTTGCCCATACTGCAATAAATACATGTCATCTGCGCCTCTTCATCTAACCAGCTAACTTGTGGCCAGATTATCCTTTTTCACTAAAATAATCTGCCACCGCCGCCACAGAATACCAAAAAATAACGCCAACATTTTATTTCCTGAGGTGTTTCCTCCCCAGAGCTATGAGAAACTGAAATATATCAAATACTGTCTTCTCCCTCCAGAGAGAGAAACAAACAAACGCTTATTTCCAGTTCTGTATCTGGAGTGAGAATGTGTGTCCTGACGCTCTTATAGAAAAAGTCTCTATGCTGCATCTGTCACACACACACACACACACACACACACACCTCGAGTGTGTCTTCCAGATGCTGTTGGGAACATTCACACACTGACACTAATGTATGCTGCTGCTTTGAAGATAGCTGAGCAATGGAGTGGGAGGGAGAGACAGACAGAAAGAAAAGGGGAAATTGGTGAGGGTCTTACTTGTGCTTTCTAGCAATCAATAACACAAAGTCATCCAGGAGTAAGAGGAGTCATTACGGGCATGTTTAGCAGTAACTTGAAGACCACTAAAATTCAGCATTCAACAGTTTTGAATCGATCTTCATCATCATCACTTCGTTCCACACTTCCCAGGCTTCAAGGTGACTGCCGTTAAGATTTTTGTTTTTCTTAATTTTAAGTGCACACATGGCGACGCCAAGACAGCGAATTTTAACCCTGAATTTCCAAGCAATTCCTCATCAAATGTTCCCTTTACACTCCTTTGAGTATCAAGGTTAAGATGGTCTTTTGGTTTCCTTTGTTTTCATTAGTTTACCCATTTAGGCGATCACTGCTACAGCTCTAGAGTTCTGTGAGTTTTTGGGTCCAATATGTTAAAGCATGTGCAGAAGTCCCATCCCATTGAAAAACATGAACATGACTCATTCAAACAACCACTGTGACTATGCCTTCTCTTACTTTTTGATTCATTATCATGTTTTTTTGTTCGAAGAATGACAAAACACTAAGTTTCTACTTAAAAGATGCTGTATCGGAGGCCCGTACCTGTCTACGTCCGTCACAAGATGTGCAGGAATGAGGGGAGGGCTCATTGGTTAGTAGAAACCGAGAGAGAAAAAAGAAGAAAATTACTAGAAAATAAAAAGCTGTGGTTACGACGAGGTAAAGTTAACATTTGTTCCCCTTCGGGTACAATAAAGTCTGAATTAAATTTTGCACTGACCTCCAAAGCTAAGCATAAAAGATTCTATATAACATCTATATAAACTGTCATCATAAGAAAAGTCCTTGAAGGATTGTGGGCTTCACAGGAATAAAACGAGAACATTTCTGAAAAGGAATAGATGGCCTTGAAGATGATTGTACTTTTCCAAACATATGGCCAACAACTTATTTAAAAGTCAGCAAACTTTATGCTGAAACGGCGGAGAAACCAAGCGGTTCCACGCTCAAAATGTAAAAAAGGTTTTGTGCAGAGGAGATCCTCTCTAAGTTTATTAAGCTTTTAACCTTCTGCTCCGAGGACCAAAAGCATCAGAGTAACGAGTAACTCCACACTAAAGCTGCCACCAACAATCATTCATTTCATTACAGATTGAAGTATTTATTATTTTCTGTTACTCATCCTGATTCGCAGAGCCCAAAAGTCTTCTTATTGACAGACCAGCAAATCCTCACATTTGAAGGAGCACAGAACATTTTTTAGGTGTATTTCCTGTATACGTTTCTTGGTCCTCCACATATTTACATACATTTCTTATCCTTTGCATACAGCCAGGCCAGCGGCTTCTACACCCACTGCGAATGCGTGTCTCCCCCAACTTAGACTCCTCCCGTATGAATGATGTGTGAATGGGTGAATGAGGGTGTGGTGTCGAAATGACTCCTCTCATCAAACCTGCATCACGTAAGCAGAAGAAGTACTGCTCTTTTCCTGGGAGAGGTGCTTTCAGTAAACACTTCAGATGCTCTTAAAACAAAATCACCATTCCATAGATTAAAGAGCGCTTCCTACTTGTTCACAAATACACTCTTAACCTCTAAGATTGATTGTTCTCAGATGAGTTGGCCCTGCACCGTACCCAGACCTCACTTGTCCACACAAATACACCCTCTCAAGTGCTCACCTGTCGAGCTATTCCAGCGTTCTTTACCTGCCACCGGGACCGGCTCCAACAACTGTCAATTATCTGTAAACCAATCCCGCAAGCGATTGACAAGCCCGTAGAGCCAGGGATCGAGTTCAGTCTCTTGGGGATCTGTGTTTGTGTGTGTGTGTGTGTGTGTGCCTGTGTGGGATCAACCAGCGACACTACTAAGCTCTGACTTCAAGCAGCTCAGGTTGACTAGAAGTCGATGGGCTGATAAAACCAGCTAAGTGTGTGTGTGTGTGTGTGTGTGTGGCATAGACATTGTTGTCTGAAGACCATGGGAACACATGGACACCGCTAATCCTTTAACCACCATCGGGAGAAACCCACCACATAAAAACACACACACAGGAAGTCTGTTTGCTGTTGCTGAGTTTTCTTTTCAGTCTCCTACAAATACTCAAATGTTTCTTGCAGCCGAAGTTTCTTAATAACCCCGAATGTGGCCAGTTTGACACATAGACTGTGTAGAAGAAGTGGATGCCGCCGTTTTGAAGCCTCCAGTTTCGTTTTACGGGTGGCGCCATCTTGATTTTTGGAAGTGACGTGTGATAAAGCAGATCCTGCTTCATTGTCTGTTTCGCTCTAAATGGGACCATAATTTAGTAAATGAACATAATGTTGTATGACTGAGAACTAACTAGTGAATGAGACCCAAACCCATTAGGAAAAAGTGTAATTTTCCCATTGACTTCAATTTATTAGTACTTCATTTTACAACCAGCAGAGTCGCCCCCTGCTGGTGCTCAGGAAGAATGCAGGTTTAAGTAATGTCTTCAGTTTTCAGTTTTTACAGGTTGACGTCCTCTGTTGTTGTTGCTCCTGAAAGAAAGTTATGTTTAGACACTTTTTTAATATTTTAATATGTTTACTTTTCATTTATTACTGATATTCACCCATTTTCACACATTGTAATCACAAATAATAAAATGTTTTCCTTGTATATCTGTACATTAAATCCTAATTGATCATATCACTTACTGTTATTGTATAATTGGTTTTAGCCTTGGTACCCCACGTTAGATAATTACAGTATGTTGGGCCCACAGTAACAACAGTAACCAGGTACAGGGGGGTTTAGTTATAGTTGATTTAAAAAGAAATATGTCTTTTCTCATCTTTAGAAGTTATTGCTGCAGATTTTCAGCTATAACTGCCTTTTCTCTGCAGTAAAAGTCAGGAGAACGGACTTTTCAATAGGTTTTTACGTGATATTGTGTCAATTTGATTATCAAACTGTGGTACCTGTTGCACAGGAGGATATTTTAAGTTTGACCCTGGGAAAAGCAGGGCACAAATATAAATATCAGTTTGGATTAATATTGTATTTGTATTTCTGTGTTTTCATGCCTTTCATGGAGGCTTAGATTAATGTCCTCACTGGACTGGTGCTGAGAACAAGACAATGTCAAGCCCAACAAAGGTTCAAGGATGGCTCTTCAACCTCATCTTACAGCCTGTGTGTGTGTGTGTGGTGGGTGTGTATGGGGTGTGGGGTCTTATTAATGTCCTGAGTCTAACACTGTAATTATTCCCCTTTATTGTCCCCATAATACAGGGCTATCAATCAGAACCTGAGTCTGTGAAACAGAGAACTGGACTGAATGCCGAATCGAAGAGGCAACAGCTTTGGACTCCTCTCCGATGGCTGCTGGGAGTGGAGGAGCCAGGAACACTGCAGCGAAGGAGACCAGGGTGATTATTTAGCATTGAGCTCGGTGTGTTTAGTCGTCCTTGTGGATGACAAGTGGAGTTAAAAACAGCCAAAAACAGGGACAGGGAAAAAAAAAGAATTGCTATTCATGCTTACTTTTTTTTTTTGCAAGTCCTTGTTCAGAAATAATTAGCAAGAGATATACAAAGTGTACAACACACAGACATAACAGGCACCTAGTAGAAGTTAGCAGTGAGTTCTGGTTAGTGCTGGGAAGTCTCCACTGTGGGACTAATACATGAGACGAGACGAGATGAGATGAGATTCCTAATAAAGATTCCTTTATTAGTCCCACAGTGGAGACTTCCCAGTGTTACCTGGGAAAAGTAGAAGAACAGCAGAAATTTAAACAAGATGACGTATAAAAACAGACACAATGTTCACACATTTCTGCTGTCGTTCTGAATTAAGATATTGCAGAGTTGGTGCACATTATAGTGCCGTTATTGTCCACATACATACATGATAACGGCCAAAACCTCAAGAAACCATTTAGTTAGGAAACTTGGTTAGTTGTTTTAAACTTTAAAATATAGTTTATTAAGGCACCAATTTGACGTTTTGTTACAGTTTCTGCTGACAGTTTCTTCAGCTTTAGAGGATCACCCTGGACATCTACTGTCTTCACCAGTAGCTCCAACAATGCTTCGCGGCAGGAAATGAGGTAGGAAGTAGCGATAAAGCTGTTAGATTCATCCATAGAGTAAAAGAAATGTCCAAAGTTAATCAGTGTTATTACATTTTATCACGATCCCGTATTGAGATCGCTCCATCGCTCAGTCGTACTTACACGCTTTGGCGATAGTAACCTGACTGCTGTGGTCAGGGAAGAAGCTTTGCAATAGCAAGAAAGAAGCGAATGACACCAGTTGGCTCCAAGCATCAGCACAACCTGTGTTTGATACCATATTCAGCTCAACAATCCTTGAAAACTCTCTGAAGGTTAGAAAACTTCACCAAGTACCGCAGCCTCCCAGACATGTCCCATTGTCAACAGCTCCACCTTGAGAATAGCAGCTCTCAGAGGCATCCAAGGCTGGAGATAAATAAAACAAAGCTGGAGAGGCACAGAGTGGAGAAAGAGAGAGAGATGAGGAAGAAAGACGAGAATGAATGCTAACAAAAGTGAATACAGTTTTCCAAGGCTGCTTAGATTGGATCAATTCAGCAGTGACTGAGGACTGCGAAGAGAGGTAAACACGTTAGATGGTGTGTGTGTGTGTGTGTGTGTGTGTGTGTGGATGGAGTTTGGTTGTATTTTTGAGAGTGTAGGAGTTTGAATTCAGTCAGTGAGGTCTTTGTCTTCAAATGAACCCAGTTAAATGGAAGGACGAGGAGAAATATGAATCCTCGGTCCAAACTAATTGATTACATACAAGGTTAGCTACTTCAGCAGTAAAATATTACCTACGATGGCCAGAATGACGGACAAGACAAACAATGATATAAAGATCCTCTATTCTCTAGGTGTGTGTCCTTGTTCCTTCGCGTCTTCTTTTATTTCTTGCACAGTATTATATTTTATTTCTCACTTTTGGATCATTGTGTATAAAGAAGTCAGAAAAATCAACTGGTATTCAGTTGGTCTCCTCCTTTAAAGAGCCTAAAAGGAATTCATAAAACCAATTTTATCAATCAATTAGGTGCTTTTGAGGTATAAAACAGTCTAAAAACTTGACTCTTTAGCCTCTGACTTGACCCAGCTGAGAAGAACACGAAGCTGTGCCCAAATAAAGGCAGCTGCTCTAAAAATGTGCAAGATAACGTTTCAGTCAAATGTACATTTTTACATTCAGAGTATCTGAGTGTGACTGAAACAGCGAACCCATTTCAAGAACCTTTCTCCTTCAAAGTCTCCATTTCAAGAGCGCACACACTGTAATATTCTCATCCTCGCACTCTTCCAAATGTGGCCTAGAAACATGGTCGTCTTTTCAAAATTGGAGGAGACCGTCCTTTATAATTTTCCAAATGTGCCACTCATTAGTTCAGTTCAAGTTCTGTCTCAGGAACGGGGGCCGATCAAATGCCAGAGGCCTTTCATCGCTACAGGTGCTTTTTCTTTTTTCACTCGCTCAGACTCACTTGATCCGCCTGTGCGCTAAATATGAGAGCTAAGAGACGGCGCTTAGCTCAGTGCAAAGACTGCAAACAGGAGGAAACAGCCAGCCTGCGTCTGTCCAAACCTTACTGACTTCTCTCACACAGTCTAGAGGGAATTAAGGACCTGGAGTTCCTTTAGATTATGTAGTGACAGTATGGCTAAACTTCAAGTCTACCTTAAGACAGAAAGTCCTGGGTGATAAACTCAGATCAAACTGAAGTTATTCTGCTCGGCCCCAAACACCTTACAGACACCTTTTCTACCAACATAACTACTCTGGAGTTGAAAGTCCTCTAAAGTAGTTCAGGAGGCAGAGCCTTCAGCTATCAGGCTCCTCTCCTGTGGAACCTCCTTCCAGTCTGGGTTCGGGGGGGCAGACCCCCTCTCTACATTTAAGAGTAGACTAAAAACCTTCCTTTTTGATAAGGCCTATAGTTCAGGGCTGGATCAGGCCTTGGACCAGCCCCTAGTTATGCTGCTATAGGCTCAGACTGCCGGGGGACTCCCATGATGCACTGGGCTCCTCTTCCTCTCCATCATTACGTCTCATGTCCTCTGAATGTCTGCTACTAGCTTGCTATCTTCCCCGGAGCCTTTCTGTGGGTCTCTCTAATTAAAGAGTTTGGTCTAGACCTGCTCTTTATGGAAAGTGTCTTGAGATAACGCTGTTATGAATTGGTGCTCTATAAAGCAAGATTGATTGATTGATTGATATGTTTTATATGTGTGTGTGTGTGTGTGTGTTTTCATGCAATATACATTCTTCAGACCGGTCAGATTCAGACAGAGGTCCTCTTGCATTAATTTCAATTGCCTTTTTGCTTTCGTCTTTCTCTGGTTGACCTAGCCTAATTATCCATGTAATGATATAACCCCCAGGGGGAAAGGGGATCTCCCCATGACCCCTCCCTCCCTCCTCCCTCCCTCCCGCTCCCCACACAAACATAAACTGGGCCTCCCCATTCCCACAGACGACCAAAGAGCCCCCTGCTGAAAGAAGCAATAGAGGGGAAAGAATTTCATCCGCTAATTAGACGTGACCCTGCCGTATATCCTCCGCGTGGAAGCAGCCTGGCCATGAGAACAGAATATTACAGCACAGAAAAGGCACAGCGATCCAAAACATGCTCTTGTTTTGATGGCCTTTTGCCAATCAGATACTTAAGATGACTTCGTAAAATGAAACGCCGAACCCTTGCACAGTATGAGCGTTGCTTGCATTTGGATCTTGCACCAATTAAGTAGAAAAAGAGAAAACGTGGAGATAAAAACATCAGAAACACAGCACATTGTTCTACATTCGATTTGGCGGAGTGGCTGAAGTACAGCTTTCTCACTACAGCACACACATCCATCAGCAGGCCTTTGACAGCTCAGACCTTTGAACAGTGAGGCCGGCCAGAGCAATTATATGAGATCGATAGCCGCTACACTTAAACACACACACACACAGAGTGAGACATCAGAGGGAGACTGGCAGTGCTCATGTGTAGAGACTCAGTGTGTCTCATGTGTCTGCGCTCTATTTATCACTGGTATGTTTGACAGTAACTGTGTGCTGACACTGTAGCTGCGGTTAGAAATGGCATTTGTTAAGCAGCTGTGGTAAAAAAAGACAGGTTTTTGATCCCTGACAATATGTTTGTGGCGCCAAAGGGCACTTTAGGAAGTAAGATCACAAACAAGCGCTCTGTGCTGGTGTTCTGCAGCGAGGCGGGTTACTCTCAGCATGTTACTCTTTGTCAAGTGATTTGAAATGCTGTTTTACCTTTTGCAAAGAAAGCTACCACCAGGAAACTAAATGATGATCTGTGGCTCCGTGAAACTGAGGAAAAGATTATAGTAGGACTGGCAAGACAGCTGAACTCATTTAAGAGACAGTGACGCACAAACAGAAACAAAACAATGGCTTCCCTGTGCAGAGCTTTTGGTCATCTAGTGATTTAAAACATTATCTCAGCTTGCTTTGGTGCCCACAAACCAACAAGGTCTTCGATGAATACGGCAACACACTGGTTTTAGCAGTATCTGTTTTAACCAGCAGGAGTCACTGGCTACTGATGAAGAGACTAGAGCTGAAGTTTGTGTATGATGGTGGATGATTATTTGCTCCTTTGTGAAAAAGGCACCATGTTTCTAGGCACACAAATCTTCCTCATAAACTATAGATAGACTCTCCTCTGTGGGAACCATCCACTGTCTCATCTACTGCTGTATTATCATCACACCTCACACTGATGTCTGGTTATATAACAAGTCAGGATTAATAAAGTGACACTGAGGTCTCCTGGTGAAGTTTGAAAAGCAAAAGCACTGAATTCTACAGCCCACTCTGCTGTGTGTGTGTGTGTGTGTGTGTGTGTGTGTGTGTGTGTGTGTGTGTGTGTGTGTGTGCTGGGACAGGCAACATTTATTGACAACGGCTGCTCCGCTCGATAAGAAGAGGCATAAAATCAATCAACCTGATTGGTAGACAGGAGGGAGGAGCAGGAGGAGCAGAGCACAGAGCGCAGACAGTACAGAGTAGAGGGCTACATACAAAACATTAGCAGGGGAAGATCTTCTTAGTAAAAGTACCAACACTACCATCACTAGGTATAGTGACATTACAAGATAAACCTGAGGGCTCATAAGACAGTTAGTAGTAGAGGAAAGATGAAGATACCTAAGTTCTGCTACATAAATCTGTATCTGTAAATCTAAATCAGATTTTTTTTCTCCTTTAAAAAAGGTTCTGCACTTTGAGCTGTAAACTAAATGATAAACTGCTGTAAACTTATTATGTGTTTACTAAACTGATATATCAGCGAGGAGCGGGATCATTTCCTCATTGACCTCCACACAAAAGAAATGATGTTTGATTTAAGGCACGTCTGCATTAGCCTCACTTTTCAGTGAGTGTTTGTTTTATACAGTCAATGATCGAGCCTCTTGTGGCAGCTTGCGAACACTTCAAATCTCTGTCAGTGTCGTTGATTTAATTGGTGGAGAGGAGGGAATGAGTTTGAAGCTACCAGCGCTGCTCAGAAGAACAGGAGAGCTTCAGCTTTCTGCCACCGGCACTTGGACTCCGTGCAGCACTGAGAGGGGGGATACACGCTAATCAGATTAGTTTGTTTCTGCACTTGTAACAGGAGACAGTCAGCCGCGTGATGCAGTCTGCGTCCCATATTTAGCCCCCGCCAACACCAAACAGGCTATCACCTCTCCTCTGTTCTGTGGCTGTTGTGGCCCATTTAAACCACAGGGGCCAATCATTGACTTCCAGCCAACAGATTGATGCTCGTATCAAAGATGATGCACATAGAGATACATGACTCACACACGCTTCTGATGCATTTTATGTGCAGAAAAAAAAATATTTCAGCTCTACAGAACATACTCTCTTCATCAATGTATGCATGGTGCATCTTAAATGTCTGTTTCCTTCACATTACAATTTCGATGCTCAGCTTTTCAATGTTTGATACTAAACTATTTCTTTAAAATAAAATTAAAAGTACTTTCTATTGCGGCCCTTAGGTAGACTTCAGTAAGGCTGCAATGCTGTTTGTGGCCACACGGGCTGGATAACATGAGCCGGCCGTTACATCCCAGAGGGGCGCTGTTTGACCCCATTTCACTTAACTTAGAAAGTGGAAAGAAATAAAAGAATGAAAGTGCAGGTTATGTTACAAAGAAGAATCTTTAAATTACAGTGGTAGCGAAGTTTTTCTGGGTGTATGTCTACATTATATTGTTTAATATTATATGTTAATTCCTAAGTGTATTTATTCACAATCCTGTGTTGTAAAAATGGCCAATAATTTACCTTGATGTGCACAGAGGGAACCCCACTGCATTTTTATTTTAATTGAATGCCAGTTATATGTGTGAAGTGTCTGTCAGTTTATTTCCTGTTCATAAACAAGCATTCTGCAGCTAAATTAGATTAGAAATGAGATATTCCTGCCGTATGTTCCTGTTTCCCTAAATGTATAGCCTATAAAATACTTTGCAGCCCCTTTGTGAGATGCAGAATTCAGCATTAGCCTTGAGCGAGCAGAGCAAACTGTATGTGTGTGTATTGTTCACGTCTACTCCAGAAGATGCCTCCAGCCCCTCAAGCCTTCAGCTAACGAGAAGCCTTTAAGGCTCAGATTGTCTTGTATTGTATTGTATTTGATTCTATTATGTGTCAAGACACTGACGAGAGTGACAAAGAAGTGACAAGACTGGACTGGAGGACTGATGGAATAAAGTTTCTGCTCAATTTGCTTCATTTTAGAGGAGAAGTAGCCTGGAGAAAAATATAATAGAGCAAAAAGGAGCCGTTCACAGCTTCTGAAACAACAAAACATATGTTTAAAATGTGGAAATCTTCCTTAAACCTTTTCATATTTCATATTTGTGTTATTGCTCACTAAACACTTTCTAAAAAATTAATCAGCTTTCCTGTTGGTGTGTGTGTGTGTGTGCGCGCACCAATCATCAAAATGTCTCCCTTTAAAAGTCGGGCCATATTAATGAGAGAGCCCTTTGTACGGACAAAAGAGAAGCCCCCAAAAAACAAAGCAAGAAGAACAACAACAAAAAAAACAATGTGTACTGAGTCATAAACAATTGGTGGCAAATAACAGCAATTTCACAGCTAATTCGTAGATTTCACGTGTGGATGCCTCCATCACCTCCCTCCATTTAATGCTGTGAATAGAGACTCGTTGACATTACCACCGTGAGATGAGATTCAGTGTGTGTGTGTGTGTGTGTGTGTGTGTGTGTGTGTGTGGTGGGTGGAGGTCTCAGGTCTAATGATTTAAGCCTAGTTTGAGTGACAGACCTACTGCTGGGCACAGAAATGTGCAGAAACACACATTCTTTAGCCACTACAGGTGTCAAAATGACTGGAGAGCTGATTGTTAATTAGTAATCAAATAAAATCCACACAAATCGTTTCCCTTCAATTCTTTAGATTGTCAGCGTATCCTTTACCTCAGGAAAATGCATCCAAGGTTGTACAATATCTCATTAGGGCCCGAACACCAAGCGGTGTTTCCTATTGAAATGCAAACCTACTGCTTCATCCTCGGCCTCTCCTGGTACCTGGTGATCGTCATCGCCAGGCAGGTGCACGGATGGCAGGACCAGTGGTTCACCAGCACGAAGGATAAGAAGAAGAAATTAGTTCATCTGAAGCTCTGAGATCTTCTGTGTCAGTGTGTCGGTCCATTTGGATAAAGGATCTTAGAGCTGAGGTGTGTCTCTGAACTGACTGAGCCAGTCACTTTATTCTATATTTATATACGACAGCGATCATCTCATTGTTCAGTCTGTGGACTGCTGGACTGGTGTGATTGCTGCCATCACACTGTACGTTAATCCTCCTGGCGTTCATCACCACGTTTTTCATCAGGCACTGACCGTGGAAACAGACCAGGGAGCTGGAAGACAACTGGAATACATTTGCAAATTCAACAGGATTGTTGGTCAGTCATAGTTTATATTTAAATAAGTTTGCTAGCCTTCTGTTTTAGCCTGACTTAGACTGATTTCTATGCTTTTTTTTCATTACAAAAAAATACAGTTACTATTGTTTAATATTTGAATCAAACCTTTAAATGATCAACTGAACACAGAACCACAGCAAACAAATCAAATAAATCAATAAAGGCCAGATGCTGCTTCTTTTACGGTTTTCGTTCATTTCTTGAACTAAAAGTCAAATGTTCACTCTTTCCAGACCCTCCGTACCTGGACTGTACCACTACTAGCTGTCTTCAGAGGGTCTCCATTAGTACTTCCACATAATGGTATGATCCAACTCTGTCCTCGCTTGTGATTGGCCGCACGGTGTGTCCATCTGTATAAAGGCTGAAGGTTCACAGCTCCAGGTGCCAGACGGCTTTTCTCCTTCAGGTACGAAGAACCGGACGGTTTGCTTCTGCTTCATGAAGTGTTTGGAGGGAGAGAAGAGGAAAACACCAAGGAGACGAGGAGTTGTCTTTGGTTAATGAGGTCAGTCTGAGGATCAATGGCTGAACAAAGGCAAACAAATCTGTGTTCAGTAGCAAGCTAATTAGCTAATGCTAGCTAACATGCTAATGCTAGCTAACATGCTAATGTGGACGGCTGATACATTTCACTGCTGTCTGAGGAGGATTTATGCTAATATAGATCTGTATATGTTAATAACGGCACAGCAGTCTTACTCTGTGATTTTTGGATCTATTGGTGGTTTCATTGTGGCTGGTGAACCTGTTTAGGAACAAAAGTACCAGATTACTGTTGTAATAAACACTGATGGTTCTAATGTTCTCTGTTTGCACTAGAACCAACAGAAGTTCCTCATCAGGCCTCGTTGATCTTTGCAGCTGTTTGCTGTTAATCAGCTGCTGCAGCAGGAGAGTTAAAGCTCAGACTTAGTGTAATGTTAGTTAAAGTTCAGTTTCTTTAGTGTCTGCAGTGAGTTTGCTGCTAATGACTGGACTACAGGGTCAATAATCACTGATCACTTCCACCATGTGGCTAATCAGTGGCTACCATGCTGGCTAGTGTTAGCATGTAGCATTAGCATGTGGTTGTTTATAACGGGATGTTCTTCAGGAGCCGAACCACAAAGTTTAACCAGCAGCTTTGAAGTGAGGAATCACAAACTTTATCACATTTAGTCTGTTTGCAGGTGAACTTAACCTATAATGTTGTTTCCTTTTTACTTGAGTAAAGAGCTGTAGTTTTATTGTGAAAATCTCTTCTGTTGCAGGTGGTGTTTCCTGTCTGGACTGAAGAACCTGTGACAGGAACAGCTTTTGGTAAGAACACTCAACTTTACCTCCAACATCAGATGAATGTGTT